>NC_092336.1:556921562-557231875 GCF_046630445.1 Rutidosis leptorrhynchoides | reverse complement strand
TTGCCAAACTCTCCCAGAATCATAATTACCTGTATACCTAGCCCCAGTAAAAATATACTCCCTAAAATCGGGAGTCAACATCTCCTCGACGGTGTAAATCCCCAACGCGTTAGTCACGTTGCTTAGGGACATTCTTCTATCTACCCCACCCAGTCTAAATTGTAGAAAATTAGTATCATCGATAGTTTCTGGGTGTATGCTCATTCTAATAGTAGAATAGAATTCTAAGCACCATTCTCTATATACAGGACTATTTAAACTAAACAACCTCTCAAAATCATTAAAAACCAAATTCACCCCAAATTCGTTTGTGAAACTTTGGTTTAAAATTTCCCTTATTTGTGTATCTAAGTTGACTGGGTGTCCTAAGGGAGCCTAGTCCACAACATATACTGGAGAGGTGTTTCTATTGATCAGAGAAAGTAAGTCCTTAACCTTTTGCACCCGTTGAGGTAAATCATTAGGGAATCTCAGGTTCGGGTGTAAGGTTTGGAGTTGCTGTTCCATTTGTGGTGTTATTTGTTCCTCTTCTTGCTGTTGGTTTACATCCCTCATTCTAAATAATCCCTGCATAATATTTTAAAACAAGAAAATCGTCCCAATTGGGTCTGTTAATATTAGCAAAGAATCCATATTCAGTATACAAGCTTGTTTTCAACACCACTGGAACTAATATATCAACAACAGTTAAAGTATTACTTCTAAAAATTAAAACAAACAAAAATAAACCAAAGAAAATTCAATATAATCAATCAAGTTTCATAAACAAAGTTTAATTTACAAGTGGAAACATTCAATGAACTAAACATAATGAAAAACACGAAGAACAAGTATTAAAATGGGTTTAGGACCCTTACCAATCTTGGCATGTTGAAAGATGGAAGAATTGGAAGAGATTGATAGTGTTAATTAGATTTTTGGGTGTGATTTTTGTGGTTTTTTAGGTGCTCTCTTCGTCCACAGCAACAAAAATAAGAATGAAGTGTGAAGAACAAGTTGCTGGTCGACTAGTTATCCTTTCTGGTTTTACACTTTAAGCGTTTCGCGTAGGGCTACGCGTTTTGCGTAGATTCTGATTGTACGCGTTTCGCGTTGTTTACCACACGTTACACGTACGTTATATTTGTTATATTTTTTTTCCAACTTTATAAGTACTTAAATTTCAAAATATCATTTTTAAATTTATATTTGTTGTAACGGAAATTTCGGTTGTTATACCTAGTCTTTATCCGTTTATAAATTTTCAAATTCAATTTATAAAATTTAATTCTTTAAAAGTTAAAGTTTTAATATTTTTCGAAAACAACTTAGAAATAAAATAAGATAACAACTTAGAAATAAAACAAGACACTCTATTTTTCTTTTTAAATTTTAAAATTAAAAGAAAATTAATATTTTAAAATTTTAAAACAAGTACATGAAAAATAAAAATTAAATGAATTTAAAATACACTATATATATATATATATATATATATATATATATATATATATATATATATATATATATATATATACTTTCAAACCAACTAATTTTCAAACTTAAAACTTTGTTTCCTATCAACTAGGTAGAAATAATCTCGATTGTTACACCTATCATTACCCACGACAAAGTTTACAAATTATATATTTTTACGGTTATTGATAAAAAAGTATATTTTTAGTAGAAATAATTTTGTTTTTGTTTTTGTGGTTTACTATTTAAAAGATATATTATGAATCCAACAATAAATTTCGTGCAATTTAAAGAACGACAATTCAGTTGTTACACTTAACATTATCGTTTTCAATGAAAACAGGTTAAACTCAAGGTTCATCAATTTTAAATGGTAGACCTTTTAATAAAAACAAACAACAAACAAATACAAACTAAAACACATCAAAACATAAACACACAAAAATTCACAAACACACAAAAATGCACAAACACACAATTGGTGAGAAAAAGATTTAGATGGTGAAACCCCGTCGACTCGCCTCATAGTAGAGTTGTACCATTTCGCCCCCCATGGCTTCGTAGGCGTAACCTCGTTGGTTTAAGAGGTTTTCCTTTGAACATTTAAAAGGCCCTTCTCGGCACAAGGTTACATACTCGTAATTAGAGTCTGTCTGGTTCTTTGGGCAATTTTCGTAATGAGTCGGTTTTCCACATTTTACACACTTGCCCAAATGACGCGCTCGACGCTTCTTAGCTGATTTTGATTTGCCTTTTGCATAATTTTTCTCATTAAGTTCTTGTTTTATTTCTTTTCTTGCCTAATCGCATCTTCTCTTTATATCTAATACCACATCTCTCGGTAAAATATTATCGCACATTAAAAGGAAGTGATTGTAGGCATATTGATTTCGTATCTTGAAAATAAATAATAAATAAAAATTAAAAGAAAATAAAAAAATAAAAAGGTAGAATGGAGGGAGAAGACTAGTTCTTTAGTGTCTGCTAGGGAAAGACCGAACAAACACCACTCTTAAAGATAAAACTAAAGATCGAGAATGGAGTTGAAAACCTTAAAGTTACCCTAAATTTACTTGTCCTTAGGGTAGAAGGTGATTTCGTCTCTTTCCGTAGTGTTGATTCTGTCAAAGTATAACTTGAGTCGATAACCGTTCACCTTGAAAGTTCCACCGTCTTTGCAATATAACTCTGAATATCCAGATGGAAAAACCTGTTTTATTATATATGGCCCAGTCCATCGGGATCTAAGTTTCCCAGGTGAAAACTTAAAACGTGATTGGAAAACTAATACTTTATCCCCTTGTTCGAATTCTTTTCTTTCTTTTAATCGTGCATCGTGCCATCTCTTAGTTTTCTCTTTGTATGTTTTAGAGTTTTCATAAGCTTGTAGTCTTAATTCATCTAATTCATTAAGTTGTAAGAATCGGTTTTCTCCGGCTTCCACAAGGTCGGTATTACATTCTCTTATAGCCCAATATGCCTTGTGTTCAACTTCAACATGTAGATGACACGCCTTACCTTAAATTAATCGGAAAGGTGTAGTACCAATGGGTGTTTTGAATGCAGTTCTAAATGCCAAAAGTGCATCATCTAACTTTCGATGCCAGATTTTAGAATTATTTTTAACCGTTCTTTCTAAAATTCGTTTAAGACCTCGATTTGTGTTTTCAACTTGGCCACTAGTTTGAGGGTGGTAAGAAGTTGAGAAACGATGATTAACTCCGTACTTTTTAAGTACTTTCTCAAGTAATTGATTTGTAAAATGAGTTCCATGATCACTGATTAATGCTTTTGGAATCCTAAAACGTGAAAATAGATTTTTAAGAAAGCTGACAACAACACGGGCATCATTTGTGGGTAAAGCTTTTGCTTCGGCCCATTTAGAAACGTAGTCAACTGCCACAAGAATGTATTTGCATTTATTCGATGCGGGAAATGGACTCATGAAGTAAATACCCCAAATGTCAAATACTTCACATACAAGAATGCCTTTTTGTGGCATTTCGTCTCTTTTTAAGATGTTACCGGATCTTTGACATGCATCACATGTTTTAGCCATGTGGCGTGCATCTTTAAAGATGGTTGGCCAATAAAAACCCGAGTCAAAGACCTTCTCTGCTGTATAGCTAGGTCCGAAATGACCACCCACTGGACCTTGATGACAGTGCTCCAATATTTGTTGAGCTTCTTTACCATATACGCATCGACGGATAACTTGATCCGCTCCTATTCGAAAAAGATTAGGGTCTTCCCAGAAGTAAAATTTTAAATCAGCAAAGAATTTCTTCTTTTGCTGGAACGTTTGGTTTTTAATTAATACTCCTGCGGCGAGATAGTTTGCAAAATCTGCAAACCATGGAACTTCAAATTCGGTTTCTATTCTCATTAGAAACTCATCGGGAAAAGTGTCATGAATAACTGACTCATCTAGTTTTTCTAGGTCGGGATTCTCAAGACGAGACAAGTGATCAGCAGCGAGATTTTCAGCACCCTTTTTATCCTTAATTTCTATATCAAATTCTTGTAAGAGAAGAATCCAACGTATCAATCTAGGTTTTGCATCTTGTTTCTTGAACAAGTACTTTAGGGCTGAATGATCGGTAAAAACAATCATTTTGGATAATACAAGATATGATCTAAATATATCAAAAGCAAATACAATTGCAAGGAGTTCTTTTTCTGTAGTTGTATAGTTGAATTGTGCTCCTGTTAGTGTTTTACTTGCATAATATATTGGTTGAAATTTGTTATCTTGGCGTTGTCCTAAAACGGCTCCTAGTGCGAAATCACTAGCATCACACATTAGTTCAAATGGATTGGACCAATCGGGAGATACTATGATAGGCGCATTCGTAAGTTTATTTTTTAGAATGGAGAAAGCTTGTAAGCATTCGTCATTGAAGTCGAATGTACTGTCTTTCTCAAGAAGTTTAGTAATGGGTCGAGCGATTTTGGAAAAGTCTTTTATGAATCGTCGATAGAATCCCGCATGACCTAAGAAACTACGAATTCCTTTAACGTTAGTTGGAGGAGGAAGCTTAAAGATTACATCGATCTTAGCTTTGTCTACTTCCATTCCATCTCGAGAAATCTTGTGTCCTAAAACAATGCATTCCTTTACCATGAAGTGGCATTTTTCCCAATTTAAAACAAGATTTGATTCCTCACAACGAATTAACATTCGCTCGAGGTTTGAGAGGCATGAATCGAAGGAGTCTCCAAAAATAGAGAAATCATCCATAAAGACTTCCATACTTCCTTCTATCATGTCATGAAATATTGCCATCATACACCTTTGAAAGGTGCCTGGCGCGTTGCATAATCCGAACGGCATTCGTCGGTGTGCGAATGTACCAAATGGACAAGTAAAAGTTGTCTTGTCTTGGTCTTTTGGATCAATGGGAATTTGAAAATAACCGGAGAATCCATCAAGGAAACAATAGTACTCTTTTCCCGCTAAACGTTCTAGCATTTGATCAATATAAGGAAGTGGGAAATGATCTTTCCTTGTGGCATCGTTTAAACGACGGTAGTCTATACAGACTCTCCAGCCAGTGACTGTTCTTGTAGGAACGAGTTCATTCTTATCATTAAGGATGACAGTTGTACCCTCTTTCTTGGGTACTACTTGAACAGGACTAACCCATGGGCTATCGGATATAGGGTATATTAACCCGGCATCAAGTAACTTGATAACCTCCTTTTTGACAACTTCTTTCATGTTAGGGTTTAACCTTCGTTGTCTTTGTACCACGGGTTTAAAATCTTCTTCCATTAGAATCTTATGAGTACAATAAGCGGGGTTAATCCCTAGAATATCGGTTGTTTTCCAAGCAATTGCTTTCTTGTGAGTTTTTAAAACGGACATTAACCTACTCTTTTCATTATCGGAGAGTTTTGATGAGATTATAACAGGTAATTGTGACGTACCTTGGAGATATGCATACTCCAAATGTTCCGGGAGTTCTTTAAGCTCCAAGGTTGGTGGTTCTTCCAAGGAATATTTTATCCGGAACCTATTACCATTGGTAATTTCTTCAAATGGTTCATCTTCCTTGGGAATTTCTTCCTCAACGTCATCTTCATCGATGACTACTTTCAACAATTCGTCAAGTTCAAGTTCTACATCAAATTCATCACTTTCAATCATTGGGGTGAAGTTCGAGGTGTCTACATTTAGTAATTCTTTCAATTCTTTTTTGACACAACAATCAATGATGTCTACTTTATAACATTCGTCATCGGAGGAGATAGGTTGTTTCATAGCTTTATCTATGTTTAAGGTAACTCTATCTCCCCCCACACCTAGACTAAGTTTTTTATCTTTAACACGCACAATCGCGTTGGCGGTATTTAAAAAAGGTCGCCCTAGAATTAGGGGAACCTTACTATCTTCTTCCATTTCAAGGACAACGAAATTGGCAGGAAAGATTAAATGATTAACTTTAACCGGTAGGTTTTCAGCAATACCAATAGGATAGTTAAAAGTTCTATCGGCTAGGCGTATACACATCCTAGTTGGTTTTAGATCACCTAGGTTTAGTTTTAAGTACAAGGAGTGTGGCATAAGATTTATACTTGTGCCTAAGTCAGCTAATGCATCGTACATTACTGAATCTCCCAGCAGACACGGAATAATGAAACTACCAGGATCTCCGAGTTTCGGTGGCATCTTTTGCTTTTGCAAAATTGCTGAGCATTCCTCATTGAGGAATGTGGTTGAAACTTCTTCATATTTACCTTTATCGGCTATGAGATCCTTGATAAACCTTCCATAATTTGGCATACCCCTAAGAACTTCCGCGAGTGGCATGTTAATGCTAATTTGCTTGATCATATCTGCAAATTTCTGATATTGGCTGAAATGTCCCGTTCATATTGATTATAAATGTTCCATATTAATTGATTTTGTTGCGAGGTTTTGACCTCTATATGAGACGTTTTTCAAAGACTGCATTCATTTTTAAAACAACCATAACCTTTATTTTATCAATAAAGGTTTTAAAAACATTACGTAGATTATCAAATAATGATAATCTAAAATATACTGTTTACACACGACCATTACATAATGGTTTACAATAGAAATATATTACATCGACATATGTTTCTTGAATGCATTTTTTACACAATATCATACAAACATGGACTCCAAATCTTGTCCTTATTTTAGTATGCAACAGCGGAAGCTCTTAGTATTCACCTGAGAATAAACATGCTTTAAACGTCAACAAAAATGTTGGTGAGTTATAGGTTTAACCTATATATATCAAATCGTAACAATAGACCACAAGATTTCATATTTCAATACACATCCCATACATAGAGATAAAAATCATTCATATGGTGAACACCTGGTAACCGACATTAACAAGATGCATATATAAGAATATCCCCATCATTCCGGGACACCCTTCGGATATGATATAAATTTCGAAGTACTAAAGCATCCGGTACTTTGGATGGGGTTTGTTAGGCCCAATAGATCTATCTTTAGGATTCGCGTCAATTAGGGTGTCTGTTCCCTAATTCTTAGATTACCAGACTTAATAAAAAGGGGCATATTCAATTTCGATAATTCAACCATAGAATGTAGTTTCACGTACTTGTGTCTATTTTGTAAATCATTTATAAAACCTGCATGTATTCTCATCCCAAAAATATTAGATTTTAAAAGTGGAACTATAACTCACTTTGACAGATATTTCCTTCCTCGGAAATAAGACTTGGCCACGGACCAATTCGCGAACCTATACAAATATGTACATATATATCAAAGTATGATCAAAATATAATTACAACCATTTTTATTATGTTTTAAAGATTTGAGTGTATTAAGTCAGCTGTCCTCGTTAGTAATCTACAACTAGTTGTCCACAGTTAGATGTACAGAAATAAATCGATATATATATTATCTTGAATCAATCCACGACCCAGTGTATACACATCTCAGGCTAGATCACAACTCAAAGTATATATATTTTTGGAATCAACCTCAACCCTGTATAGCTAACTCCAACATTACTGCATATAGAGTGTCTATGGTTGTTCCAAATAATATATATACATGGGTCGATATGATATGTCAAAACATTTGCATACGTGTCTATGGTATCCCAAGATTATATAATATATTAGAATATATGTATAATACAATATAAGTTAGCTAGGATATGATTTGTATAGATTTGTTAAACATTTTCCGTAGCTAAAAAGATCAAAAATATCCAATCTTGTTTTACCCATAACTTCTTCATTTTAAATCCGTTTTGAGTGAATCAAATTGCTATGGTTTCATATTGAACTCTATTTTATGAATCTAAACAGAAAAATTATTGGTTTATAGTCAGAAATATAAGTTACAAGTCATTTTTGTAAAGGTAGTCATTTCAGTCGAAAGAACGACGTCTAGATGACCATTTTAGAAAACACACTTCCACTTTGAGTTTAACCTTGATTTTTGGATATAGTTTCATGTTCATATGAAAAATTATTTTCCCAGAAGAACAACTTTTAAATCAAACTTTATCATAGTTTTTAATTATCCAAACCAAAACAGCCCCCGGTTTCACTACGACGGCGTATATCTGATTTTATGGTGTTCATCGTGTTTCCAGGTTTTAAATCATTAAGTTAGCATATCATATAGATATAGAACATGTGTTTAGTTGATTTTAAAAGTCAAGTTAGAAGGATTAACTTTTGTTTGCGAACAAGTTTAGAATTAACTAAACTATGTTCTAGTGATTACAAGTTTAAACCTTCGAATAAGATAGCTTTATATGTATGAATCGAATGATTTTATGAACATCATTACTACCTCAATTTTTCTGGATAAAGCTACTGGAAATGAGAAAAATGGATCTAGCTTCAAAGGATCCTTGGATGGCTTGAAAGTTCTTGAAGCAGAATCATGACACGAAAACAGTTCAAGTAAGATTTTCACTCGAAATAAGATTGTTATAGTTATAGAAATTGAATCAAAGTTTGAATATGAAAATTACCTTGAATTAGAAAGATAACCTACTAGAAATAACAAAAGTTCCTTGATCTTAGATGATTACTTGAAATGGATTAGAAAGCTTGGAAGTAGACTTGCAAACTTGGAAGTATTCTTGATTTTTATGAAACTATACTTATGGAATTTATGAAGAACACTTAGAACTTGAAGATGGAACTTGAGAGAGATAAATTAGATGAAGAAAATTGAAGAATGAAAGTATTTGTAGGTGTTTTTGGTCGTTGGTATATGGATTAGATATAAAGGATATGTAATTTTGTTTTCATGTAAATAAGTCATGAATGATTACTCATATTTTTGTAATTTTATGAGATATTTCATGCTAGTTGCCAAATGATAGTTCCCACATGTGTTACGTAACTCACAAGGGCTTCTAAGATATGATCATTAGAGTGTATATACCAATAGTACATACATCTAAAAGATGTGTATTGTACGAGTACGAATACGGGTACATACGAGTAGAATTGTTGATGAAACTGAACGAGGATGTAATTGTAAGTATTTTTGTTAAGTAGAAGTATTTTGATAAGTGTCTTGAAGTCTTTAAAAAGTGTATGAATACATATTAAAACATTACATGTATATACATTTTAACTGAGTCGTTAAGTCATCGTTAGTCGTTACATGTAAATGTTGTTTTGAAACCTTTAGGTTAACGATCTTGTTAAATGTTGTTAACCCATTGTTTATTATATCAAATGAGATGTTAAATTGTTACATTATCATGATATTATGATATATAATATATCTTAGTATGATATATATACAGTTAAATGTCGTTACAACGATAATCGTTACATATATGTCTCGTTTCGAAATCATTAAGTTAGTAGTCTTATTTTTACATATGTAGTTCATTGTTAATACACTTAATGATATATTCACTTATCATTTAACATAATTAACCAAGTGTATCAATATCTTAATATGATTCATATGTACCTAGTAAGACGTTGTTATAACGATAATCGTTATATATATCGTTTTCGAGTTTCTTAATTTAATAGTCTCATTTTTATGTATATAACTCATTGTTAAAATACCTAATGAGATACATACTTATAATAAAATCATGTTAACTATATATATAACCATATATATGTCATCGTATAGTTTTTACAAGTTTTAACGTTCGTGAATCACCGGTCAACTTGGGTGGTCATTTGTCTATATGAAACCTATTCCAATTAATCAAGTCTTAACAAGTTTGATTGCTTAACATGTTGGAAACACTTAATCATATAAATATCAATTTCATTTAATATATATAAACATGTAAAAGTTCGGGTCACTACAGTACCTACCCGTGAAATAAATTTCATCCCGAAATTTTAAGCTGTTGAAAGTGTTGACGAATCTTCTGGAAATAGATGCGGGTATTTCTTCTTCACCTGATCTTCACGCTCCCAGGTGAACTCGGGTCCTCTATGAGAATTCCATCGAACCTTAACAATCGGTATCTTGTTTTGTTTAAGTCTCTTAACCTCACGATCCATTATTTCGACGGGTTCTTCAATGAATTGAAGTTTTTCATTGATTTGGATTTCATCCAACGGAATAGTGAGATCTTCTTTAGCAAAACATTTCTTCAAATTCGAGACGTGGAAAGTGTTATGTACAGCCGCGAGTTGTTGAGGTAGCTCCAGTTGGTAAGCTACTGGTCCGACACGATCTATAATCTTGAATGGTCCAATGTACCTTGGATTTAGTTTCCCCCGTTTACCAAATCGAACAACGCCTTTCCAAGGTGAAACCTTAAGCATGACCATTTCTCCAATTTCAAACTCTATATCTTTTCTTTTACTGTCCGCGTAGCTCTTTTGTCGACTCTGGGAGGTTTTCAATCGTTGTTGAATTTGGATGATTTTCTCGGTAGTTTCTTGTATTATCTCCGGACCCGTAATCTATCTATCCCCCACTTCATTCCAACAAATTGGAGACCTGCACTTTCTACCATAAAGTGCCTCAAACGGCGCCATCTCAATACTAGAATGATAACTGTTGTTGTAGGAAAATTCTGCTAACGGTAGGTGTCGATCCCAACTGTTTTTGAAATCAATAACACATGCTCGTAGCATGTCTTCAAGCGTTTGCATCGTCCTTTCGCTCTACCCATCAGTTTGTGGATGATCGGCAGTACTCATGTCTAGATGAGTCCCCAATGCTTGTTGCAACGTCTGCCAGAACCTTGAAACAAATCTACCATCCCTATCAGAGATAATAGAGACGGGTATTCCATGTCTGGAGACAACCTCCTTCAAATACAATCGCGCCAACTTCTCCATTTTGTCATCTTCTCTCATTGGCAGGAAGTGTGCTGACTTGGTGAGACGATCAACTATTACGCAAATAGTATCATAACCACTTGCAGTCCTTGGCAATTTAGTAATGAAATCCATGGTAATGTTTTCCCATTTCCATTCCGGGATTTCAGGTTGTTGTAGTAGACCTGATGGTTTCTGATGTTCAGCTTTGACCTTAGAACACGTCAAACATTCTCCTACATATTTAGCAATATCGGCTTTCATACCTGGCCACCAAAAATGTTTCTTAAGATCCTTGTACATCTTCCCCGTTCCGGGATGTATTGAGTATCTGGTTTTATGAGCTTCTCTAAGTATCATTTCTCTCATATCTCCAAATTTTGGTACCCAAATTCTTTCAGCCCTATACCGGGTGCCGTCTTCCCGAATATTAAGATGCTTCTCCGATCCTTTGGGTATTTCATCCTTTAAATTTCCCCCTTTTAAAACTCCTTGTTGCGCCTCCTTTATTTGAGTAGTAAGGTTAGTGTGAATCATTATATTCATAGATTTTACTCGAATGGGTTCTCTGTCCTTTCTGCTCAAGGCGTCGGCTACTACATTTGCCTTCCCTGGGTGGTAACGAATCTCAAAGTCGTAATCATTCAACAATTCAATCCACCTACGCTGCCTCATATTCAGTTGTTTCTGATTAAATATGTGTTGAAGACTTTTGTGGTCGGTATATATAATACTTTTGACCCCATATAAGTAGTGCCTCCAAGTCTTTAATGCAAAAACAACCGCGCCTAATTCCAAATCATGCGTCGTATAATTTTGCTCGTGAATCTTCAATTGTCTAGACGCATAAGCAATCACCTTCGTTCGTTGCATTAATACACAACCAAGACCTTGCTTTGAATCATCACAATAAATCACAAAATCATCATTCCCTTCAGGCAATGACAATATAGGTGTCGTAGTTAGCTTTTTCTTCAATAACTGAAACGCCTTCTCTTGTTCATCCTTCCATTCAAATTTCTTCCCTTTATGCGTTAATGCAGTCAAGGGTTTTGCTATTTTGGAGAAATCTTGGATGAATCTTCTGTAGTAACCAACCAATTCTAAAAATTAACGTAGATGCTTCGGAGTTTTTGGGGTTTCCCACTTTTCAACGGTTTCGATCTTTTCAACGGTTCCAACCCAAATGCACACTTTGAAAACTTAGCATACAGTTTTTCTTTCCTCAATACTTCCAGCACTTTTCTCAAATGTACTTCGTGCTCTTGATCATTCTTTGAGTAAATAAGTATGTCATCGATGAAAACAATGACAAACTTGTCAAGATATGGCCCACACACTCGGTTCATAAGGTCCATGAACACAGCTGGTGCGTTAGTCAATCCAAACAGCATAACCATAAACTCGTAATGACCATAACGCGTCCTAAAAGCAGTTTTTGGAATATCATCCTCCTTTACTCGCATTTGATGATATCCAGAACGTAAATCGATTTTCGAATAAACCGACGAGCCTTGTAGTTGATCAAATAAGTCGTCAATTCTCGGCAATGGATAACGGTTTTTGATGGTAAGTTTATTCAACTCTCTGTAGTCAATACACAACCTAAATGTACCATCCTTCTTCTTGACAAACAAAACAGGAGCTCCCCATGGTAATGTGCTTGGTCGAATGAAACCACGTTCTAATAGTTCTTGCAGTTAGCTTTGCAGTTCTTTCATCTCGCTGGGTGCGAGTCTGTAAGGAGCACAAGCTATTGGTGCAGCTCCTGGTATAAGATCTATTTGAAATTCAACAGATCGATGTGGAGGTAGTCCCGGTAATTCTTTCGGAAATACATCGGGAAATTCTTTTGTGACGGGAACATCATTGATGCTCTTTTCTTCAGTTTGTACTTTCTCGACGTGTGCTAGAACAGCATAGCAACCTTTTCTTATTAGTTTTTGTGCCTTCAAATTACTAATAAGATGTAGCTTCGTGTTGCCCTTTTCTCCATACACCATTAAGGGTTCTCCTTCTTCTCGTACAATGCGAATTGCATTTTTGTAACATACGATCTCTGCTTTCATCTTCTTCAGCCAGTCCATGCCAACTATTACATCAAAACTTCCTAACTCTACTGGTATCAAATCAAAATTAAATATTTCGTTACCCAGTTTAATTTCTCGATTCCAGCATATATTATCTGCTGAAATTAATTTACCATTTGCTAATTCGAGTAAAAATTTACTATCCAACGGCGTCAATGGACAACTTAATTTAGCACAAAAATCTCTACTCATATAGCTTCTATCCGCACCCGAATCAAATAAAACGTAAGCAGATTTATTGTCAATAAGAAACGTACCCGTAACAAGCTCCGGGTCTTCCTGTGCCTCTGCCGCATTAATATTGAAAACTCTTCCGCGGCCTTGTCCATTCGTGTTCTCCTGGTTTGGGGAATTTCTAATAATGTGGCCCGGTTTTTCACATTTATAACAAACTATATTGGCATAACTTGCTCCGACACTACTTGCTCTGCCATTACTCATTCTGAAAGTACCCGTCCTAATCCACTTGGACGAAGTCATCAACATTTGGTCTCATTGCGATGATCGGCTCCAAGTAATGTCCTTATATTGAACAAATGCACAGCGGAAGACTTAATTCGTACTTGAGAATAAACATGCTTTAAAGTATCAACCAAAAGGTTGGTGAGTTCATAGGTTTATCATAACAATCGTTTCAATATATTAATAGACCACAAGATTTCCGTTTATAAATATATGTACACTCGCAAGTGTATAAAACCGTTCTGCTTATGTTGAGGCCTTAGTAACCAACCTTAACAATAATATGATAAGTCATCTTCGCAAAGATGGATATGTACACTCGCAAGTGTATAAATAATCCTCGAAGTACTAAACATCCGCCCACTAGTTCTTATGTCTAGTGCAGCCTACAGGATGGGGGTGTTAAGCCCGATAGATCTATCTTTAGGATTCGCGCTTACATGCTCTTATAACATGTAACTAAATTACCTAGCACATCAATCCGCAGAATATCATTTTTAATTACTTGTCTCTATTTCGTAAAGCATTTATAAAAACAGCGCATGTATTCTCAGCCCAAAAATATAAATTGCAAAGAAATTAAAAAGGGAGCAAATGAAACTCACTTTTGCCTTGAAGGTATTTAATTCGACTTGGTCTCCGATAGATATCACGAACCTAACCATATATATAATATATCAACATATTTTCTTTTTAAGTAATCGTTACATATATATATACTTTTAATACTTTTAATATTTTCTTAGTCCGTAGTTAGCAGTCCGATGTTAGTGGTCTACAATTAGTTGCTTAAATAAAATAAATAAAGACCCCATCGTATTCGTATTGATCAGAATTAATCTCGACCCATGGTACCATGTTGTCAAATGACGTGTTGCGTACATAAAGTACCGTGTTGTCAAATGACGTGTTGCGTACAATCATGAGGTCTTATGATTAATCTTCCCGTGTTGTTTACGGGTGGTCCTGAAATATATAAAATCAAATCATAAGTAATTATATATAAAATATCATATTAATTAGAAAAGATATGATTAATTTACTTTTTCTCCAAATATTTTCG
Organism: Rutidosis leptorrhynchoides; assembly: GCF_046630445.1. Classification (NCBI taxonomy): domain Eukaryota; kingdom Viridiplantae; phylum Streptophyta; class Magnoliopsida; order Asterales; family Asteraceae; genus Rutidosis; species Rutidosis leptorrhynchoides. The sequence goes on along the minus strand of NC_092336.1, from coordinate 557,217,517 downwards.
TAGCTAAACTAGCTTCGGATACCCAATCTTGTTTTAGTCGTAGTTTCTTCATTACAACTCCGTTTTTGTTGGTTCAACTTGCCACTTCCTTGGATCGAGTTAAATTTTAAGAATATGAACTGAAAATACCTTAGTTTGTGTTCGAAATCATAGGTTATAGGTCAAACTTTGGTGAAACTTATGAAAGTGATCATTTTCCATCATAAAACAACATTTAATGATCATTTTTCTAAAAATACTTACACTTTGAGTTAAACCATGAAATTTTTATGTGTTAATATATTCATAAGAAATATCATTTTTTCAGAACATGAACTTCCAATTCAAAGTTCAAGATGGTTTTTAATTATCCAACCCAAAACAGCCCCCGGTTGCACTCCGACGACGTAGATTCAGTTTTTAAGATGTTCTTTGTAAAACCAAGTTATATATTGTTAGGTTAGCATATAATTATGATATATTACAGGTCTTGAAGTGTTTTAAAAGTCAAGTTAGAAGGATCTATTTAGTTTGCGAACAAGTTTGAAATCATTCAAACTATGTTCTTGTTGTTAAAATTTTATACCACAAAATAAGATAGCTATATGAATATGAATTGAATAAGATTATGAACAAGGTTACTACCTCAAGTTACTTGGACAAACTTACTGCAAAAGATAAGAAATAATCTTGGAATCAAAGAGTGGTGGAGTTAGATCAAAAGGTTGGAAGTAAACTTCTTCAAATGGGTGGTTATTTTGATATGTTTTTGAAAGAGTTTTCTTATGGTGTTTAAGGCTTGTAATTGAGGCTAAATGATGGAAAAAATGCTTGGAGATGATCAAGTATGAAGTTAGGAGTATTTTGAGAGAGAAATGAGGGTGTAGGTATGAGAAAATGGAGTGAAGAAATGGTGTTCATTTATAAAAACGTTTTTAGTTTATAAAGAAAGAAAAGGATTCCTAATTTTGTTTTCTTACTAATAATTCATACTACTTGACAAATCCTAGTTACCTCATATCTAAGGCAGTAATAATGTTGATTAGGATGTTGATTTGATGTGTATATACCAATAGTAAATACGTATAGAAGCTGGATATGATACGGGTACATATACCCTAGATATACGTATAGAAATCTTGAGGAAACGGAACAAGAATTCAAATATAGCTATCTTTTGTGAATATACTTATATTGTTTTATGTATTTAAGTCCTTAAAAAGTGATTAAATACATTATATATACGATACATATATAAGCATTATAGATTATAAGTATATATATCAAAGAATGTTACGTATAGTTATCGTTTTGAAAACTTAAGTTAGTAGTTTCAAAATATACTTATAACTCATTGTCATTAGTACACAATGAGATGTTAAACCATCCTTAGATCATGTTAAATATATATAAATACATATATATACACAAACATATAATTATCGTATGTTATATAGTTCGTGATATCGTCGGTCATATTGGACGGTCAAACGTTGTGTAAAACTCTTTTCAAAAACACAAGTCTCAACAATTTGGATTGCTTATCATGTTTGTATGGTTTAATTTATGTAAATATTAATCTCATAAGTATAATTTGGTCGGAAAATTCCGGGTCATTACACATTCCAACACCATTTGTTCCTTTTGCTCTGTTAACCCCTGGTCCGTAGACCTCACACTTAGCCGCGCTATGACCATTTATTTTACACTTGTTGCAAAATTTGGTGCAGAACCCCGAGTGATACTTTTCACACCTTTTTCATAGCTGTTTCTGATTGTTGTTATTGTTGTTGTGGTTGTTATTGTTGTTGGGATGATTGTTGTAGTTGTTGTTGTTATTGTTGTGCCATTTGTTGTAGTTGCGATTGATGTTGCGATTGTTGGGATTGTTGTTGTTGTATTGGTGACTCTTATCACCGTTTTCCTCCCACTTTCTTTTGACTAGCTTCACGTTGGCCTCTTCGGCCGCCTGTTCTTTAATTCTTCCCTCAATCTGGTTCACTAGTTTGTGAGCCATTCTACATGCCTTTTGTATGGAGGCAGGCTCGTGTGAACTTATATCTTCTTGGATTCACTCCGGTAACCCTTTCACAAACGCGTCGATCTTCTCTTCCTCATCTTCGAACGCTCTCGGACACAATAGGCACAATTCTGTGAATCATCTTTCGTACGAAGTAATATCGAATCCCTGTGTTCGTAACCCTCTAAGTCCTGACTTGAGCTTATTGACCTCGGTACTGGGACGGTACTTTTCGTTCATCAAGTGCTTGAATGCCGACCACGGTAGTGCGTAAGCAGCATTGTGTCCTACCTGTTCAAGATAGGTGTTCCACCATGTTAACGCAGTACCTGTGAAGGTATGCGTAGCGTACTTAACTTTATCCTCTTCAGCACACTTACTTATGGCAAACACCGATTCGACTTTCTCGGTCCATCGTTTCAATCCAATTGGTCCTTCGGTTCAATCAAATTCCAAAGGTTTGCAGGCAGTGAATTCTTTGTAGGAGCATCCTACACAATTTCTTGCGCCGTTAGCTGCATTGCTAGATTCAAAGTTATTGTTGGTATGAAGCGCAGCCTGTACTGCGGCTATGTTTGCAGCAAGAAAGGTACGAAATTCCTCTTCGCTCATATTCATGGTCTGTCGAGTAGTCGGTGCCATTTCCTTCAAAATAGCCAATTGAATCGAGTTAATCATACAGAATATTAAGAGTAGTCTATAGTATTTCGTAGCATAATATGAACTCATTTATAAAAGCTTTTTCTTCATATTAGCGTTTTATAAGTTTAAATTCGGGTACTACCTACCCGTTAAGTTCATACTTAGTAGCTAATATACAATTCAACTACTACAATTCCATATGAAAACTGATTATAATAATATATCACATATAAATATTCTTCAAACTTACAACTTCGCTATATTACATATAACATGAAATATAGTACACTATGATACAGGACAGTTTTGAAGATAAATCTAGTTAATACGCAAGTTGTTCAGCAAAGGAAATAAAGACACGTAATTCATAAGTCCAGAAACAAGTCATGCATTCTGGTTTTACTAAGACGACTTCCCATCCTTGATCTTGTGGAAAATAACCGTTATGACCATTAGCTAGGCAGCATGTTGTAATGTCGTCAAAAGGACGAGGGTTTCGTAATGTCCAACAGCCTCGTAATAATCTAAAAACCTTGTTTCTCACCCCAACTACTGAATCCGTCACTTGTGGGAAGGTTTTATTTAAAAGCTGCAATCCGATGTTCTTTTTCTCACTTTGGTAAGAAGCGAACATCACTAACCCGTAAGAAAAACATGCTTCTTTATGTTGCATGTTAGAAGCTCTTTCTAATTCACGAAATCCTATGTTGGGATATGTTGAGTTAAAATAGGTTCTTAACCCGTAGCGTAAAATTGCATTTGGGTTCTCCGCATTTAACGCTTTAAAGAAAACACGGCGTAACTTACGGTCTCCCCAATGTGATATACCCCACCTATCAAAGGAAAGCCTTTTATAAATTAAGGCATTTCTGGAAAGTCTGTCAAATGTTTGACAAGTTAATTTTGCCATAACTAAATATGCTGATGAATTCTGACCGACTCTAGACAAGATTTCCTCAATCATATCCTCTGGTAAGTCTCCTAAAATATTCGGTTGTCTACCCTTAACGTCCATTTTGTTTTTATACAGTAAAATAGACAAGGATTAGATTCGTAAAAGATGATTAACAAACAATACAAGCAATTTTTACATAGAACATAAAAGTACAAGCACACTACAATACATATAATACACAACATGATTACAACCCTCTAATCTGAATCACTGGTTTCTTCTTCTTCGGACTTGGTTCGTTTTCCTAATTTTCTAAGAATATATGGTGTTCCTCTAATACGAGTCATCATTTTCCACATCGGTTTAGAAAAACCCGATGGTTTAGAGGTTTCCGGGTTATTGTCACGATATTGAAAATACGGGTGTTGACGGTACATATAAAGTTCATCGGGGTCAGAATCAGATTTCTCTATTTTGATGCCTTTTTCCTTATTATTTTCTTTTTCCTCATTAAATTGGGTCGGGGTAATTTCTATAACATCATCGGAATCCTCATCAGGATCCGATTCATCGGAAAATTGGTAATTTTTCCAATATTTTGCTTCCTTAGCGGAAACACCATTGACCATTATTAACTTTGGTCCATTGGTTGAGGATTTTCTTTTATTTGACCGGTTTTCTGTGGTTCCTACTATTCCCCCCTCTGGAACCTCTTCTTCTTCCGGTTCCTCTTCTTCTGGTTCCTCTTCTTCTGGTTCCTCTTCTTCCGGTTCCGTTTCCTCTTCTTCCGGTTCTTCGGGAAATTGTGAATCTTGCCAATATATATTCGACTCTTCGTTATTATTAGGTGAGTCAATGGGATTTGTGCTAGAGGTAGACATCTATCACACAATATCAAACATGTTAAGAGATTAATATATCACATAATATTTACATGTTAATAATATATAGTTTCCAACAAAAATGTTAAGCAATCATTTTTAAAGAAAACACGGTCGAAGTTCAAACTCACTTATGCATCCTAACAAACTCGATAAGACACACTAATGCAAATTTTCTGGTTCTCTAAGACCAATGCTCGGATACCAACTGAAATGTCCCGTTCATATTGATTATAAACGTTCCATATTAATTGATTTCGTTGCGAGGTTTTGACCTCTATATGAGACATTTTTCAAAGACTGCATTCATTTTTAAAACAACCATAACCTTTATTTTATCAATAAAGGTTTTAAAAACATTACGTAGATTATCAAATAATGATAATCTAAAATATACTGTTTACACACGACCATTACATAATGGTTTACAATAGAAATATATTACATCGACATATGTTTCTTGAATGCAGTTTTTACACAATATCATACAAACATGGACTCCAAATCTTGTCCTTATTTTGGTATGCAACAGCGGAAGCTCTTAGTATTTACCTGAGAATAAACATGCTTTAAACGTCATCAAAAATGTTGGTGAGTTATAGGTTTAACCTATATATATCAAATCGTAACAATAGACCACAAGATTTCATATTTCAATACACATCCCATACATAGAGATAAAAATCATTCATATGGTGAACACCTGGTAATCGACATTAACAAGATGCATATATAAGAATATCCCCATCATTCCGGGACACCCTTCGGATATGATATAAATTTCGAAGTACTAAAGCATCCGGTACTTTGGATGGGGTTTGTTAGGCCCAATAGATCTATCTTTAGGATTCGCGTCAATTAGGGTGTCTGTTCCCTAATTCTTAGATTAACAGACTTAATAAAAAGGGGCATATTCGATTTCGATAATTCAACCATAGAATGTAGTTTCACGTACTTGTGTCTATTTTGTAAATCATTTATAAAACCTGCATGTATTCTCATCCCAAAAATATTAGATTTTAAAAGTGGGACTATAACTCACTTTCACAGATATTTCCTTCCTCGGAAATAAGACTTGGCCACAGATCGATTCACGAACCTATACAAATATGTACATATATATCAAAGTATGATCAAAATATAATTACAACTATTTTTATTATGTTTTAAAGATTTGAGTGTATTAAGTCAGCTGTCCTTGTTAGTAACCTACAACTAGTTGTCCACAGTTAGATGTACAGAAATAAATCGATATATATTATCTTAAATCAATCCACGACCCAGTGTATACACGTCTCAGGCTAGATCACAACTCAAAGTATATATATTTTTGAAATCAACCTCAACCCTGTATAGCTAACTCCAATATTACTGCATATAGAGTGTCTATGGTTGTTCCAAATAATATATTAGAATACATGTATAATACAATATAAGTTAGCTAGGATATGATTTGTATAGATTTGTTAAACATTTTCCGTAGCTAAAAAGATCAAAAATATCCAATTTTGTTTTACCCATAACTTCTTCATTTTAAATCCGTTTTGAGTGAATCAAATTGCTATGGTTTCATATTGAACTCTATTTTATGAATCTAAACAGAAAAATTATAGGTTTATAGTCGTAAATATAAGTTACAAGTCATTTTTGTAAAGGTAGTCATTTCATTCGAAAGAACGACGTCTAGATGACCATTTTAGATAACATACTTTCACTTTGAGTTTAACCTTGATTTTTGGATATAGTTTCATGTTCATATGAAAAATTATTTTCCCAGAAGAACAACTTTTAAATCAAAGTTTATCATAGTTTTTAATTATCCAAACCAAAACAGCCCCCGGTTTCACTACGACGGCGTATATCCGATTTTATGGTGTTCATCGTGTTTTCAGGTTTTAAATCATTAAGTTAGCATATCATATAGATATATAACATGTGTTTAGTTGATTTTAAAAGTCAAGTTAGAAGGATTAACTTTTGTTTGCGAACAAGTTTAGAATTAACTAAACTATGTTCTAGTGATTACAAGTTTAAACCTTCGAATAAGATAGCTTTATATGTATGAATCGAATGATGTTATGAACATTATTACTACCTCAAGTTTTCTGGATAAAGCTACTGGAAGTGAGAAAAATAAATCTAGCTTCAAAGGATCCTTGGATGGCTTGAAAGTTTTTGAAGCAGAATCATGACACGAAAACAGTTCAAGTAAGATTTTCACTCGAAATAAGATTGTTATAGTTGTAGAAATTGAATCAAAGTTTGAATATGAATATTACCTTGAATTAGAAAGATAACCTACTATAAATAACAAAGGTTCCTTGATCTTAGATGATTACTTGGAATGGATTAGAAAGCTTGGAAGTAGACTTGCAAACTTGGAAGTATTCTTGATTTTTATGAAACTATACTTATGGAATTTATGAAGAACACTTAGAACTTGAAGATGGAACTTGAGAGAGATCAATTAGATAAAGAAAATTAAAGAATGAAAGTGTTTGTAGGTGTTTTTGGTCTTTGGTATATGGATTAGATATAAAGGATATGTAATTTTGTTTTCATGTAAATAAGTCATGAATGAGTATTCATATTTTTGTAATTTTATGAGATATTTCATGCTAGTTGCCAAATGAAGGTTCCCACATGTGTTAGGTGACTCAAACGGGCTGCTAAGAGCTGATCATTGGAGTGTATATACCAATAGTACATACATCTAAAAGCTGTGTATTGTACGAGTACGAATACGGGTACATACGAGTAGAATTGTTGATGAAACTGAACGAGGATGTAATTGTAAGTATTTTTGTTAAGTAGAAGTATTTTGATAAGTGTCTTAAAGTCTTTCAAAAGTGTATGAATACATATTAAAACACTACATGTATATACATTTTAACTGAGTCGTTAAGTCATCGTTAGTCGTTACATGTAAATGTTATTTTGAAACCTTTAGGTTAACGATCTTGTTAAATGTTGTTAACCCATTGTTTATTATATCAAATGAGATGTTAAATTGTTACATTATCATGATACTATGATATATAATATATCTTAGTATGATATATATACAGTTAAATGTCGTTACAACGATAATCGTTACATATATGTCTCGTTTCAAAATCATTAAGTTAGTAGTCTTATTTTTACATATGTAGTTCATTGTTAATACAATTAATGATATATTTACTTATCATTTAACATAATTAACCAAGTGTATCAATATCTTAATATGATTCATATGTACCTAGTAAGACGTTGTTATAACGATAATCGTTATATATATTGTTTTCGAGTTTCTTAATTTAATAGTCTCATTTTTATGTATATAACTCATTGTTAAAATACCTAATGAGATACATACTTATAATAAAATCATGTTAACTATATATATAACCATATATATGTCATCGTATAGTTTTTACAAGTTTTAACGTTCGTGAATCACCGGTCAACTTGGGTGGTCATTTGTCTATATGAAACCTATTCCAATTAATCAAGTCTTAACAAGTTTGATTGCTTAACATGTTGGAAACACTTAATCATATAAATATCAATTTCATTTAATATATATAAACATGGAAAAATTCGGGTCACTACATTGGCTCGCGAGTTTTTCTTTCTTTAATGCCTTCGGGTATGGAATAGGTGCCTTGTGCACCTTTACTGGTGGTTCTTCACTTTTCTTTGATATGATCTCCGGTGGATCATCTTTCTCTTATTCTTTCTCAACATGCTCATCTATATCAACGGGTACTTGTAAAATAGAAGGAGACAAAGGAACTTCTGAGGACTTACTAGTTTCCAGGTTAATAGTTAAACCACTTCTAGTAGTTATAGCATTTACATGCTCATTCCTTGTTTGATTGTTATTGGGATTCACTTGAGTATTTGAGGGGAGAGCGCCTGGTGGTCTCTCTGATAGTAACTTTAAGATCCTTCCAACATCTCTTTCTAAATTCTGTATCGTAGCTTGTTGATTTCGAATTTGCTGAGTTTGAAGTTCCGTAGTTTGCTCGTGCTTAACCATAAAATCTCTCAAAAGATCTTCTAAACCGGATTTCTTCTCGGGTTGTGGTTGTATAGGTGCTTGTGGTTGTGGTTGATTGTGTTGGAAATTATTTTGGTAATTTCGTTGAGGTTGAATTCGATTTTTTAGGTGATTGTAACCTGGTGGTGCATTTCTTTGATTTTGATTTGGGAAATTCCGGTTGTTTTGGTAAACCGAATTTCCTCCTTGATAATTATTGTTTAAACCTGAAGGTCCTCCTATTTGGTAGTTGTTAATTGGAGGATATTTCCGGTTCATTACTTCAACCGCCAGAAAATCGTTGAAATTCATTTCACCTTTTCGCAAGTAACCTAAGAAATTTGCTTGCTCTTCCATCGTTGTTTGATCACAATCTCTAGTAAGGTGAGGACCTTGACACAATTCACACCCTACCCTGATAGCATGCATTTTCTTGGTTACTTTCTCAATTTGCCTTGCTTGATTTTCCATTTGAACTTTTAAAGAAGCAATTTCATCATTGCTTTCGATATTAGCAACGGTTGATGATCTAGAGAATTCTATCTCTTGATGCCAATTATGAGAATGTGCTGCTATATCGGCAATGATTGTGTGAGCGTCTTCCGGTGTTTTCTTCATGATTGATCCTCCTGCTGCAACATCTATATCCTTTCGAGTAGCCACATTGACTCCTTTATAGAATATTTGGACTTTTTGGAATGTATTCAACCCGTGTTGAGGACATACCCTAAGCATTTTATTGAATCAGGTCCAAACTTCATAAAGAGTCTCGTTAGACTTTTGCTTGAAGTGATTTATATCACTTTGCAATTTTGCTGCTTTTGAAGCAGGGAAGAATTCTGACAAAAACTTGTCCATCATGTCATTCCAATCTTCAATATAACCTTCCGGTAATGAGTCTAGCCAATCTCTTGCATCATCCTTTAGCGACCATGGAAAGATTTTTAAACATGCGACTTCATCGGATACATCTTTGATTTTGAATAGCTTGCAAATGCTTACAAACTTACGAAGATGCTCGTTAGCATCCTCATTTGGAGCTCCACCGAATTGGCTTGTATTAGTCACCATGTGAAGAAATTGGCCTTTATTTCAAAGCCGTCAGTCATTGTAGGTTGAATAATTGCGTGGCCTTGACCTGTTCTTGTCGCTTTCATTAATGCTTCCATCGTTTGATTTGTAGCAGTCATCTCTTCTTCTTCTTCTTCTTCTTCTTCTTTAATAACTGGCTCTATGATTGGTTGAATAACTGGTTCAGAGTTAGAATCCAATGAAAGTAATTCTAAATCCTCAGTAAGAGATTCTACTTCTTGAGCTCTTAAGCGTTCGTGAAATTCTCTTTCTGGTTTAGGATATGGAGGAGTCAATTCAGTGTTGGAGGAACGTAAATTCATGCATTAATTTCTATTATGAAATCATAACACCAAAAGCTTTTCTAGGAATGAATTCCTACAAAAAGATCGGATATCCTAAAGTCTATTAAAATCTTTTAAACAAAACCGCTCCCCAGCAGCTGCGCCAAAAAGTTGATGCGGTGAAACAGTACCTTTATTTATGAACGGATTTGAGTTATTTTGTTACACGAATAGTTTTATTGTATATGTGGTGTTTTAATGAATTCAGGTTGATTTCACACATATATAGGCAACTAGTCCTATCCGCATAGTTTAGTTTTATAGGTAAATCCGATTCGTTCCACAGGGAGATGGAGTGTTTTAATAGTTTTTAATAGTCTTTGAAGTTAAACTGATTTAAAGGGGGTTTTAGATTAGGAATTTATATTTAGCAAAATAATACTAAAATATAACTAAATCTTAAATTAATTAAACTACTTTAAAAATTACACGATTACATGATTTATAATTATTAACTTAAAAGTGAACTTAATTGAAACTATACTATTTTTGATTAAAACAATTTTCATTTCTAAATGGTACGTAGTAATTCATAAAACAATAACTTGTAATAAAACTAATTGATTTGGAATTTGTTTTAACCAATAAAATAAAATACAAATTACTTAAATTAAATAAATAATAAGTTTTAATTAAATTAAAGATGAATTAAAGGGAATTATAATAATTTTACTAATTATAAATTAAACACTTAAAATTAATAATAAAGATTTTAATTAAAACCTTGAAATTTAAATAAATTCGTAACAGTACTGGTGTTACACGTACATGTTTCGCGTACGTATATACGCTTTCCGCGTATATTTTTGAAGTTACGAGGTTCGTGTGAAAGTGTACACGGTACGCGTAGGTTATATTCAATGTGACAAAATAGTACGTTTAAACTGAAGTTATTTGAGTTTATATTTTTATTTAATCTGTATAATAATACGTAAATAAATAATAATAATAACAAATTGCAATATATAAATGGGAGTGTTTACTTAAATATGTCACCTCTAGATCCAAGGATTGTTTTAAGTTTAAGCTCTATTAAAATGTTTAGTATAAAACCTTATATTTTTCTTTCGAATAAATAAAGTTTCAACTAGCTAAATTAAGTCTAATTTTCATTAGATCTTATTTGGATAGTTACTATTCCCCAAGTATTTAAATTGAGACCTTACCCAGTTTTGACTTTCGCCAAAACCCAAATCATAACGGTTTCCCTTTTTACAATTTCACTTTTATATAGCTAGTGATATTACCCAAACCACCAAACTTTATTTCTAATTTAGTGTTAATAAATTATTCATAAGTTCGTCTAAATCATTTTTAATGTTGAAGCTTAATTTATATAAATAAAAATAACTTTCGTTATTTGAATCTAATAAATTAAGTGACAAGGGTTAAATATCTAAGTACATAATAATGGTTCTTTTAATTCGGCACAATGTTAAAAATACTTAAGTTCATTTTATTTTTTTTACAAATGATAACAATCCATTTCACTAGAGGCTCTACATCTAAGCAAACACTAGGGAAAATTAGCTACTCATTATACTAGGGTAAACATAAAAATATAAATATACAAACATAATAATAACGATAAAAAGTGATAACGATAATTTTAATGGGATAAACTTACGAAAATCTTCACTTTCATTAACTTCAAACGGTATAAAATTACAATAACAACACCCTTTCACTCGTACAATAATACCCTTAATCACGAACAATACACCCTTAATATTGAAACTATCCTAATTCTTGACCTTTGAGAATTAATATGGAACTGTACTAAATTATACGGAGTACAAATAAACAAGGATATTAGTAAAAATAATATATTTTTGTAACTCACTGCCCTCTATCTCTCTATATGTATTTCTCTGTATGTGTACTTGATCATCCTCTTGTTCTTCACAATATACTCCGTATTATAGTAGAAGAGTAGTAGGTGTAATGATATATTTGCTGTAAAAGTCTGTAAAGTATTATTATTAAACATAAAGTCACCGTTCCATTTGCATTTTGGATCTGAATCTGGTCTCAACATTACGCGTTTCGCGTAAGGAAGCACACGGTCCGCGTAAGAGTAATAACATTACGCGTTCCGTGTGGAGATGTACACGTTCCGCGTAAGAGTAACTTTGAATCTGCATTTATAACATAACTTACGCGTTTCGCGTGGACATATACGCGTTTCGCGTAAGTTGAAACCGAAATTTTCTTATTTTTAATTTTATGTTTGTTCTTTGTTTGTCCCGTGTTGACGTATATTGACTTGGAACTCTTTTTCTTCGATCATCTTGGACTTTCATTCGGATAAACGTTATCTAAATATATATTTGGTTAAAACCCGTCGTTTATTATTATTTCTTCAAACTTCAAGCTCGCGTTTACTTTTGCCGTTTTTCTCGTGAATTATGCATTTGAATGTCTTCGTTTCGGTAAAAGCCGATGAAATATAAATGATATTGCGTGGAAATATATGTATGTTTAAAGCAATATCAGTACTGTTAGCCAAGGAGTTAAAGAATTTAAGTGTACAGTTAGCAGATACGCCATGCGTCTCACGTGACGCCCATGGCATGACGTACGTCATTAGTAATCAAAGGCGGATCCTTGGTCAAAGGTTAATTTGGTAATTTCATATCATTCACATTATTCGTTTATAATAATTACGGAGTATCAAACAAGTTATTTTCATTCAGAACATTTGAATCATTCAAATTATGAACCATTTAACACTAAATCATTCAGTTTTATCAAATGCACCCTTAATTATAGTGAGTCGCTGTGATTTGTACCAAATTAATGATTTGGTTTTCGAGTTCTTCTTTTATTGACACTATTCTCGTAGTTTGTAAAAGTTGTTGAAATAGTCCATCACGTTAACGATCGTTAAAAAAATCTGTTAAGCCCGATAAATTGCCAGGAATGTGAGAATATTTTTGTTCTTTTATCTTCATCTTTATCTATTTCATTTAACTCATGTCACCTTCATCCTTATTATTTCAAAATTATAAACCCTGATTTATAAACCATTAAACCAACAGTTAAGTAACATGATCACAAACAATAATAAAAAACTTTATTCCACATAAATTAACTACCTGATGACGAATCTGAAACCACCATTTTCAAATAACCTAATTCATATAAAAACCTAGAAACCACCATTCTCGATCGGCTCTTAACTTCAGATTTAGATGCGATCGGTGGTGTAGCAACATATTCGTGTAGGACCACTAAACAGAATGGAAGGTGGATAACGACGGAGATAACAACTGAGAATAGGTGGGTGTTGAGCGGAGGACCCAATTTCCAGATTTAATCGGAGTACCAGATCTGGAGCTTGAAATCAGTGGTGGTAAGTATGTTATCAAACACATTATTCCATGGCTCTTTTGATTCTGTTTCTACTTAATTTATAGACAAATTTGCTGAAATGGTCCCTATAGTTTGTACCAAAAAGCTGTTTTCGTCCCTATGCTTTTTTTTATGGATTTGGTCCCAGTAGTTTGCTAATGTTGCTGATTTAGTCCCTCTGACTGACGGCTGTCAAAAAATTATGTTAACTCCAGTCACATGCCACACACATTAGGGCATTTTTGTCTTTTTTACTGAATCATCATCATCTTCTACATCTCTTTCATGTCTGAATAAAATATCTTTTCATCAACAGTCAAACCCAAATTAAACCTTAAACATATACGTAGTATGATATTGCACATTTCACATATATTTATCATGACAATATCCGTCATTTTTAGTCCATTTGGATACGGTTTTTTATTATTATTCGCGGCAATTATGAAGATTGTGATTTTAGAGCCGAGAAGTGTTCATTCGATGTATTTATTGAGTTTATTGCGAGTTTACAGCAAGATATTGTTAGAGTATAGTTAGGCTTAGGCCCAAGTCCGATTGTGGGCTTGGGTCCGTTAGGTTTTATAGGGTTATGTCTCTATAAATATGGATAATATTATCAATAATATTGACGGGTTTCATTCTATAACATGGTATTAGAGCGGGTCTGATCCCAAGACCTAGTCGGCCGCCACGTGCCGCTGTCTTTATGCCGCCCGTCAAATCTCTTTCTTCTTCTTCTTTTTTTTTTTCATCATTCGTCTTCTTCAATCTATCCGTTCATAAACCAAAAAAAAATAAAAAATCTTATGTTTTGTTACTACCAAGTCAAGTGGCTGCAACATACTAGATCTTAAATAACATTCAGCCTTTTCTGTATTTCTTTTTAACTATCATGTATCATGAATCAATTTGGCAAAGAAGCATACCCAACACGTGCAACCATCGGGAAAAACCATCTCATTCCTATTAACTTTTCTGTTTTTTATTCATTTACCCTTATTTTTATTTAGTCTGTATTATCTTGGTTAATCTTTTGCGAACTTAATTGGCGTGGGAATAAGCCGCTTAGCTTGACTAGGTTTCAAACCCCAAAAAAAGAGGAATAAAAAAACAAAAACAAAAAAACTCTCTTGTTTTGCAGCGTTGAAGAAGATTGTATCGGCGATAAAAGTTCAAAGCCCAAGTCCTGCTCAATCCTTAGGCAAGCAAGTCACGACGTAAAAAAAAAACGTTACGGAAAAGGAAACGCAGTCAAGCAACACATCCAATCAGCGATATCAATCAATTCGATACTACAAATTAGAGAGAAAATTGTGATTTTATTTATTCTTTATATGTTTAGTGTTTTCTTTCAGTCTCGAGCTTTCGCGAATTCGCCGCTCGGACTGCAGGGGAGTGTTAGACTAGTATATTAGAATATGTGTAGCCCAACCCGATTGCGTAGTGGGCTCGGTCCATTAGGTTAAATTAGGTTTAGGGTTTCTATGTAATCCTATAAATAGTTGATGAATAAAGGATATTACCCACGGGGGAATTCATAGTTCAACAGTGTTATAGAATGAAACTCGTCAATATTATTGATAATATTAGCCCTATTTATAGAGGCATAACCCTAGAAAACCTAACGGACTCAAGTTCACAATCGGACTTGGGCCTAAGCCTAACTATGTAACGACCCGACTTTTTCGACTTACTTTTGTGCTTGTTACTTTCTGCGAAACTGCGTATTTGTGCGTACTATGTTGGTTTATATTCTGGGATCTTATTTCATGTTAGTTACTTTCGTTAATACCATACAACGTGCCATTAAGTACTTAGTTACTTAACTTGATCTCCGAATGCTTTTATGACCATTAGTGTCACTTGACGTTTAGAACGAGCTATATATTTTGGTACACGTTTAACTTTTGTCGTAATTGGAATATTACGACTACGTAATACTAATTGTTATTTCCTAATAACAATTACTTGGGTTTTTAGTTGCTTAATTACGTTTAGTAATTTACTTATGTTCCCTAGTTAGTCTTGTTGGACTTTCTACCTTGTTGGACTTTAGCCCACCCTACTCTAGCTAATGGACTATTTAATTAGCCCAATTTTAAATGGATTATGACCCATTAAGATGTAGGACAAAAACCCATTTATAAGAGCCAACATACTAGCATTTTTGTTAACCATTATCACAAATATTGCATGGGATCCTAACAATAAGCACCACCTTTAGACCACCACTAACCAAAAAGCAAAAAGGTGTCCCCCTTGTCCCCCTTGAAACCTTCGGCCACCCTCACCCCTCACCACTATATATATCATGCTCATTTCATCCATTTTACAATTGATCTCATTCTCATTTTACACACACTTACTCTCTTATTTTCTGTAACGACCCAACCCGTTAACCAACCAAAACTGCAAAATAAAAAAAAAATTCGAAGCAGGCCTACCCAGACAGGGTGCGCGGCGCGAAACCCTACCTATGCGCGGCGCGCACAGGGCCTGGCAGCCCGCTGTCGAACTTGTTCCATTTTCGTAAAAAGATCTAACACTTTCCATCATTTTTAGACGAAATGCTTTTCACATCATATTAGTATAAGTAAAACTCGCACAAATCAATGATAAAATGAGTTTTACATCGCGGGGCCCACATATGCCCAAAATTCCATTAAGTACGAAATACGAGTTTCGACCACAAAAAGTTTAATTGCCAAACGTCACTAGAGCATGGTGTTTGGGGTTAAACTATTCAAATCTTGGTCGAACTTCCAAAAAGCTAAAACCCCCGAGAGCCACTAATCCAAGCGAATACCTTTGCCCTTATCCAAGCCGGATCCTAAAAAGGTAAACAACGAGAGGGTAAGCTAACGCTTAGTGACTGTAACAATTATATACATACATATATAACCTACTTACTTGCAATCACATACACAATTACCTCATACACGCTAGCAATTTAAATGACATACCAACGCAAGTTATAACGCTAAATCTCCAAGACCACAAGCGAACACAAACAATAGCATATATAACTCGAATAATACAAAGTGCCACACTACAAACACATAACCATGGTTAACCAATAGTACAAAGGAATGGTACTTCGAATTTCCCATCGATGTTCCCAATAATCGTTAGCGTACAACGAATTATAACACTAACCCCGGAGTGGTATCGATCGCCCGAACTTTAAACTCACCCGTCACGTGTAATGTGGTATCGAACGCCCGAACTTTAAACCCACCCTACACGCCCACACACATACATGACATGGCATCGAACGCCCGAACTTAAACCCATATCATATATTTACCCGATGTGGTATCGACCGCCCAAACTTAAACCCACATCGAATCTCGTACAAGTAAATACATTATATAAACACATGTATAATCATTCCACTCACCTTGTCGACTTGGCGAGATTTCCAACAATAACTTGTAACCTTCAAAGCGAGTCACCTAACACAATTAATTCCCAATTAATTCACATAATAAGTTGGACTACCTACTAACTAACCTCACTAGTGCAATTATGACCCATTTGCACTAGAATCGCACATTAAAGGTCGAGACCCACAACTAATCACTAAAAGCTAGTGACTAAGGTTCTAAGACTTCCATCAACACATAACTAGGGTGTTTTCATACTCAATTTATCCCGCTAGGTCAAACCCACCCATTTGACCCATTTCAAGTCAACCATAAACCCTAGAATCAATTTTACTAGCAACACAAGTGAGCTAGTGAATAACTAACCATTTTAGACTCAATAACACCAATTATTACTTTGAAACCCTAGGTTAGTCATTCTTGAGTCCTCTTGACTCAATCTTACCCAAAACCCCCAAAATCACCAACAAAAGGTTTTATGTTCATCACTAGCCCAAGTTCTAATCCTTAAACAAGTTAAATTAAGGAAATCAAAATTAGAATTTACCACCACAAACAAAACGTAGCTAGAGAGGAGATGAACAACTTTATAACTCGAGCTAAGACCCGAAACTAGCTCCTTCTTCCTTTACTTGAGCTTTCTCTCACTCAAATGAGTTTCTCTCACTAAAATTGAATTAGAAAGATGAAGGTGGTTGAGAATGGAGTTATGACTCCCAACCCACTGATCTGGTGACCTTATCTCGTCCCCTAAGTGAAATTACCACAATGCCCTTCCAAAATATCTAATTAAAAAGGCAGAATCCGGCTACAGTAGGAGTGCGCCACGCGCACCCTTAAGTGTGCGCTGAGCGCAACTAGGCCTGAACAGAATCTGACTTCTGTTTAAATCCAGAATTATTCCCACGCTTTATGTACTATAATTACACGTCAGTACAATAATTATTAGGGTGTTACAACTCTCCCCCACTTGAATCGGAGCGCGTCCTGGCGATCCAAGCCGCATGACAAGCAGGAAGATAAACCAACACAAATTCTTTGGGTTCCCATGTAAACTCGGAACCTTTACTACGACGCCATTGGACCTTATAGGTCCTCACCTCTTTGTTACGCAACATTTTCACCTTCTCATCAAGTATAGCTATCGGCTTTTCAACATACTCTAACTTGTTGTTTAGCTCAATCTCATCTAATGGCACCCATGACGAATCATCCGCAAGACACTTACGGAGATGGGAAACATGAAATGCATTATGGATCCCCGCAAGCTCTTCGGGTAATTCCAAACGATACGCAACTTCACCAACACGAGCCAAAATCTTAAATGGTCCAATAAACCGAGGAACTAACTTTCCCCGTTTTCGAAACCGAATAATACCCTTCTACGGAGAAACCTTAAGCATCACCATGTCACCTTCTTGAAACTCGATCGGTCGCCTACGTTTATCGACATAAGATTTTTGTCTATCTTGCGCCGCTTTCAAACGAGCCTGAATCATATCGATTTTACTATTCGTCTCCAATACCAAGTCGGTGCTCCCAACTTCCCTTTGACCCACTTCACCCCAACAAATCGGGGTTTGACACCTTCTACCATATAACATTTCATATGGTGGCATTCCAATACTAGAGTGAAAACTATTATTGTACAAGAATTCCACCAAAGGCAAATGTTCATCCCAACTACCACCGAAATCAATAATACATGCTCATAACATATCCTCCAATGTTTGATTCGTACGTTCGGTTTGATCGTCCGTTTGAGGATGGTACGCCGTACTCATATTCACCCTCGTTCCCATGTCCTCATGAAACTTTTTCCAAAATCGGGAAGTAAAACGCGTGTCCCGATCCGAAACGATAGACGCGGGAACGCCGTGTCTCGATATCACCTCCTTAATGAACATTTTCACAAGTGCCTCCGACGTAATTGCTTCTTTAATTGGAAGAAACAATGCACTTTTCGTCAATCTATCAACAATTACCCAAATAGTATCAAATTGGGTTCTTGCCATTTTTGGCAACTTGGTAATAAAATCCATGGTAATATGCTCCCACTTCCACATCGGAATTTCTAGCGGTTGCAACTTACCATACGGCTTTTGGTGTTCGGCTTTAACTTGCAAACACGTGACGCATTGCTCTACATACTTAACAACGTCGCGTTTTATGCCCGGCCACCAAAAATCTTTCCTCAAATCAAGATATATTTTCGTCGCGCCCGGATGAATGGAATACTTTGACTTATGTGCTTCAACAAGTAGCATGTAACGACCCGACCAAATCGTCATTGACGGCGCCGCTACTTAGGTCCCGTTGCGTGGTCATAGTCCCTATATGAGACGCGTTTGACCAAAATTATGTCGCATTCATTTGAAACGTGCATGACTTGCAAAGTTTAGTTCACCAAACGGATCGACAACAAGTTTAAGTTTACAAAAGTAGTAAAGTACAAATGAAATATCTTGCGACATAATTAGTTTAAAATCACAGTTGCTATAAATAGCGTAAGTATGTAAACAATATGTTTGAATCCAAAGGTGCTATCACTAGCGTATGCATGTATGTATGCTTGACTCCAAGCAAGAAATCAGAGTGTATGCATGTATGCTTGACCCCAAGCAAGTATGAATGTACGCGGAAGCATGTATCAAATAGCCATGTATGAACCTGAGAAACATATAGAAAACTGTCAACGAAAAACGTTGGTGAAATCATAGGTGTATTAGTAAATGTTATATTTTGAACCACAAGATTTAGTATTTCCATAAATTGATCATCCAAAAGTTGCATTCCAAAAGTTGGTTCGCGAGCACCCAATTATCAAGACTTAACGTTTCCTTCCATAGAACCCCATCACAATAGTGTTAGAACATACACTGTTTCCCGTATGGCCACACAATATAAGTTCTCGCTTACACCCTGCAAGTGTAACTAATGATAATCGAATTGAGGATTTTTGTTCTAACTCGCTGTGGAATGTTTGTTTTCCTTGTACTTGTGTTCAAAGTATAAAAGCAAGTAGTACAAAATGTAACAAAGTATATGTTTCTCAGCCCACAATTTAAAAGTATAAAAAGTTGTTGAAAAGGTGGGACTATGATCTCACCTCGAGTGCACGAGTATAAAAGTACTTCAACAAGTAAACGTGTGCATGAAAGTTGCTTAGCCTTGACCTAAACAAGTAAGTTGTATCAATTAACCGGTTACGACACAAGGTCGGGTGAAATGTGTTCAATTAGTCCTATGGCTCGTTACGACTCGATTAAGTATAGCATGTGAATCACGTTGTCAAGTTTCATGCAAGAATCAAGTATAAAAGCATGTTAGAACGATTGTATAAAAGTTTGGTTAAGTTTGACTAAAAGTCAAACTTGGTCAAAGTCAACGAAAAAGTCAACACGTTCGGGTCGGGTCCCGAACTATTTTTCTATGCTAGTTATTCATATATAAGCATGTTAAAACAAGTTGCATGTAAATTGGAGGTCTAGAACATGTCAAACATTTTTAGTAAAAAGGTCAAGGGAAACAGAATCTGGACGCGGCTTATGTCGCGCCGCGGCCAGGCCTGTCGCGCCGCAACAATGGCCGTGGCCTGGTCCCAGGCCTGTTTCACTTGTTCAAGGCTTGGTAAAATTTCAAACAAACGCAAAACTCAAACCGTAAACAATTAGAAAGCGTATCTTATACCGTTGGAAAGCTCTTTTGACAAGGAACACAACTAAACATGTTTCATCAAACAAAAACAACATTTTCCATAACCGATTTCTCGTCAAGTGATCATTTAAAAGTCCATTTTCAAAGTTTCAAGTTCATCAATTGCATTTTAAGTTTCGGGAATCCAATTCACACATATGATATGCCGTTTTGAAGGTAATGAAGCATACATTACTACTAAACACTAACAATTAACATTCCATGGCATTTAAGCATCCAAAAGTTCATGTCAAGAACTATCAAACCCTAGTCAAACATCACAAAATCATTAATCGGGTTTTTGAAGTTTTCTTAATCAACCTACGCATCAAAACGAAGCTAGTGATACTAGTAACACAATTAAAACATGCACTTTAACAATTAAACAACATTAACTCATCCAAAATCAAGGATTAAGCACACCCATTTCAAGTTCATGCTAGTTACTCCAAAAACGACAAATCGAGCAAACCAAACATATATTCATGTTAGACTTGAGCCATAGACACTAACTAACACCATTTCAAATCAAAAACACGAATTTAGAGAAATCTAGAGTTTTAGAAATGTTACCCAAACGAGATGAAGTTGGTATCAAATTGTAGAGGATGTAGAGAGGATTCCAAATATGTAATTTGTTTTGAAGTTTGCTTCCAATCCCGAATTTAGATGATGATTCTATGAAGTTGGGGTTTGTGTGTGTTCTTGCTAGAGAGAAAGAGAGAGAGATGGAGGGATTGAATGGTGGTGATTGGGGTGGACTAGTTGACCTAGTCAACTAGTTTGCCCCGTGTCAATTTTAGTCCCTCGAGTTTAGAAGCGGGTGCGGGATTTAACCAAACGAATATTTTAAAAAAAAAACGCTCTAGTAGACGAGTGATGTTATAATTAAATAACGAGAATATTATAAACGTTAGTCAACGGAAACTACGAATTTAAATAACGAAAGGTATTATTTTAAAAAAAAAAGACGGTGTTAAAATAAATTTAACGGAAAAACGCGGGATGTTACATTATCCACACCTCAAAAGAAATTTCGTCCCGAAATTTAGTTGGAAGTAGTAGTTGTTGAATCTTACTCGAGATCTTGCGTTGTAAATTCTACGAATAAGTGAAGGTACGTCCTTGAGTATTTCCACGAATTTTGACGGTCGGGATCATATGTTGTTTTAAGGTTTGGCTTCCATGATTCATGGTTTCAATCGGTCCTCCTAGAAAGTGAGGTTTATCGTCGATAGTGAGTTCATCAAAGGAGATAACAAGTTCTCGTTTCGCAAAACACGTCTTTGAGTTGATACATCGAATGTAGGATAAACGGAGACTCAAAATGAGTCGGAAAATCTAAACGGCTAGCAACGGGTCCAAAACGCCCCAAGATTTCAAAAAGGGTCGAAATATAGCGGATTTAGCTTCCTACGTTTCCCGAAACGGATTGCACCTTTCCAAGGTGCGACTCTTAACGTGACGCGGTTTCCCACGTGGAATTTGAAATGTTTACGTCTAAATCGGCGTAGCTCATTTGGCGACAACGAGTCGTGTTGGGTCTTTCTTGGATATGGATAAGTTTTCTCGGTCGCTCATGCATAATCCCGGTCCCGGTGAATTGGTCATCGTTTACTTGGTTCGACAAAAGGAGAATGACGTTTCCGGTCATATAAGGTTTCGAAGGCGTGGCGTCAATACTCGAATGAAAATTTTGTAGTAAGAGAGTTTGATTAAAGGCAAAGACGTTTCTCAAGAAAATTTGAAGTTGGTAATACAAATTCGTATTATGGTTTTCAAGACTTAAATCGTATGTTTGTTCGGTCCGTCGGGTTGTGGATGGTACGCGGTACTCATGTCTAAACGCGATCCCGAGGCTTTTTGTAAGGTACTCCAAAATCTAGAAGTGAAACGAGTCTCGATCCGAAATGGGGTACATTTCCCTAAGGCATATTGAACAAGTTTGCTAGGAATTGAAAACGTTAGCTGGAACAAGTTTCTCAAGAAATTCACGTCGCGGGAGATTTATCGGTTTCCAAAAACGTTCGTCGGGGCAAGTTCTTATCGGGTTTTAAAAACGATTGTTAGGACTATCCACCCTCGCGGCGAATACTTGTATGACGTGAAGAGTCGCTCTCCATTGAGAATTTAGAATAAGGACCTCCTGAACCGGAAGTACGAGGGTGATGCAAGAGAAGTTCCCGCCCCGATGTGAGCATAACGAGTAAATTGTAGTTAGTCAATATGACTGCGCGAGGACGAGCTAGTATACCCGTGTGACATACGGTTGAAGTCGAATGGAATCGGTAATTCATTCGGAAGCATAAGTATAGTTCGACAAAAATCGAAGGTGTGTCCCTGGTATGGTTGTTATAAATATTCTCGGAGTTTTCGGATGTCCAAACCTGAAAAGATGAAGTCATGTACATGGCACATGGTGGTGTTTAGGTTGATCGAGTCTAACCACCATCACGCGTCACTAGAACTTTGGTATGTCTTACCGTAATATAACCACGTTGATCGAGTGTCGTTATATTACGCTAACTCATACCTCCATTCCCACATCACTCTATGGATTCAAGTTCGTGTAATCGCGAAAATCTAAAATAAACAAAATGTAACGACGTCTCAAACGTGACTCGTATTAAATCGAAAGAATTGGTGCAACTCTGAAGATGCGTTCCCCGAGGGAAGTGTATAGTTGATTGTTCACGTCAATGCGGTTCAAGTCAAGCGATAATGCCCTTAGGCACGAAAAGAGTAACGAATCATGATAACAAAAAGTACGCAACCGTAGTGATATTTAGCGATGACGATACTCACCTAGAGTAGTGATGGTAGTAACACCAAAAAGTAGATAGTAAGAAACACCAGTGGAAAACCGATAGTAAGTTGAAACGGTGGCAAATAACAATCCGGGAGACAGAGTTCCCGAACAAGTGTGACTAATGAAGTCGTTGTCATCCTTACGCGCATGAATCTTGAATTTACGTGTGTTACCAAAAAGTGGCGGAATACGAGTTCGTATGATGAAGGTTGGGTACCATTAAAAAGTTTGCCTAAGAATGATTCAAGTATAATGCACAAGTAGTCAAGTAAGTGCTATCTATAGCAAATGTATGTCAGAATGCAAATGTTAACTATCCGGTTGTAGTCTAGACTCACTAATGCGTCCTAACGACTCTGTTAGACACACTAATGCACATCCTAGTTCCCTACAACCAACGCTCTGATACCATCTGTAACGACCCAACCAAATCGTCATTGACGGCGCCGCTACTTAGGTCCCGTTGCGTGGTCATAGTCCCTATATGAGACGCGTTTGACCAAAATTATGTCGCATTCATTTGAAACGTGCATGACTTGCAAAGTTTAGTTCACCAAACGGATCGACAACAAGTTTAAGTTTACAAAAGTAGTAAAGTACAAATGAAATATCTTGCGACATAATTAGTTTAAAATCACAGTTGCTATAAATAGCGTAAGTATGTAAACAATATGTTTGAATCCAAAGGTGCTATCACTAGCGTATGCATGTATGTATGCTTGACTCCAAGCAAGAAATCAGAGTGTATGCATGTATGCTTGACCCCAAGCAAGTATGAATGTACGCGGAAGCATGTATCAAATAGCCATGTATGAACCTGAGAAACATATAGAAAACTGTCAACGAAAAACGTTGGTGAAATCATAGGTGTATTAGTAAATGTTATATTTTGAACCACAAGATTTAGTATTTCCATAAATTGATCATCCAAAAGTTGCATTCCAAAAGTTGGTTCGCGAGCACCCAATTATCAAGACTTAACGTTTCCTTCCATAGAACCCCATCACAATAGTGTTAGAACATACACTGTTTCCCGAAAATATATTTCATCCGTAGACGGTAGCGAACCGTCCGAAATGAGGGTTTGTCAAACCCGTATGGCCACACAATATAAGTTCTCGCTTACACCCTGCAAGTGTAACTAATGATAATCGAATTGAGGATTTTTGTTCTAACTCGCTGTGGAATGTTTGTTTTCCTTGTACTTGTGTTCAAAGTATAAAAGCAAGTAGTACAAAATGTAACAAAGTATATGTTTCTCAGCCCACAATTTAAAAGTATAAAAAGTTGTTGAAAAGGTGGGACTATGATCTCACCTCGAGTGCACGAGTATAAAAGTACTTCAACAAGTAAACGTGTGCATGAAAGTTGCTTAGCCTTGACCTAAACAAGTAAGTTGTATCAATTAACCGGTTACGACACAAGGTCGGGTGAAATGTGTTCAATTAGTCCTATGGCTCGTTACGACTCGATTAAGTATAGCATGTGAATCACGTTGTCAAGTTTCATGCAAGAATCAAGTATAAAAGCATGTTAGAACGATTGTATAAAAGTTTGGTTAAGTTTGACTAAAAGTCAAACTTGGTCAAAGTCAACGAAAAAGTCAACACGTTCGGGTCGGGTCCCGAACTATTTTTCTATGCTAGTTATTCATATATAAGCATGTTAAAACAAGTTGCATGTAAATTGGAGGTCTAGAACATGTCAAACATTTTTAGTAAAAAGGTCAAGGGAAACAGAATCTGGACGCGGCTTATGTCGCGCCGCGGCCAGGCCTGTCGCGCCGCGACAATGGCCGTGGCCTGGTCCCAGGCCTGTTTCACTTGTTCAAGGCTTGGTAAAATTTCAAACAAACGCAAAACTCAAACCGTAAACAATTAGAAAGCGTATCTTATACCGTTGGAAAGCTCTTTTGACAAGGAACACAACTAAACATGTTTCATCAAACAAAAACAACATTTTCCATAACCGATTTCTCGTCAAGTGATCATTTAAAAGTCCATTTTCAAAGTTTCAAGTTCATCAATTGCATTTTAAGTTTCGGGAATCCAATTCACACATATGATATGCCGTTTTGAAGGTAATGAAGCATACATTACTACTAAACACTAACAATTAACATTCCATGGCATTTAAGCATCCAAAAGTTCATGTCAAGAACTATCAAACCCTAGTCAAACATCACAAAATCATTAATCGGGTTTTTGAAGTTTTCTTAATCAACCTACGCATCAAAACGAAGCTAGTGATACTAGTAACACAATTAAAACATGCACTTTAACAATTAAACAACATTAACTCATCCAAAATCAAGGATTAAGCACACCCATTTCAAGTTCATGCTAGTTACTCCAAAAACGACAAATCGAGCAAACCAAACATATATTCATGTTAGACTTGAGCCATAGACACTAACTAACACCATTTCAAATCAAAAACACGAATTTAGAGAAATCTAGAGTTTTAGAAATGTTACCCAAACGAGATGAAGTTGGCATCAAATTGTAGAGGATGTAGAGAGGATTCCAAATATGTAATTTGTTTTGAAGTTTGCTTCCAATCCCGAATTTAGATGATGATTCTATGAAGTTGGGGTTTGTGTGTGTTCTTGCTAGAGAGAAAGAGAGAGAGATGGAGGGATTGAATGGTGGTGATTGGGGTGGACTAGTTGACCTAGTCAACTAGTTTGCCCCGTGTCAATTTTAGTCCCTCGAGTTTAGAAGCGGGTGCGGGATTTAACCAAACGAATATTTTAAAAAAAAAACGCTCGAGTAGACGAGTGATGTTATAATTAAATAACGAGAATATTATAAACGTTAGTCAACGGAAACTACGAATTTAAATAACGAAAGGTATTATTTTAAAAAAAAAGACGGTGTTAAAATAAATTTAACGGAAAAACGCGGGATGTTACATAGCACCCGCCGGTAATCACCCATCTTAGGCACCCACACTCTTCCTTCAAAAGACAACAAACCACGCGAACCCATAGTAATGAATTCCGATTGCCCCATAATTCGTTCCGCATGCTTGTTGTGAACGTAAGCCTCTAATTGAATCACACCAAGCTTTTCAAGAAAATCGTTAGTAATAATCATACGTAACAATCCCAATCGTAACGCCGGGTGGTGACTCTTTCGGCTTAACGCATCCGCAACCACATTCGCCTTGCCTGGATGATAAAGTATCTCACAATCATAATCCTTCACCACATCCATCCATCTACGTTGAAGATAATTCAAATCCCGTTGATCAAAAAGATGTTTCAAACTCTTGTGATCCGAATAAATCGTACACTTGACACCATACAAGTAATGGCGCCAAATTTTCAAAGCATGGACCACCGCTGCTAATTCAAGATCATGAGTCGGGTATCTCTTTTCATGTTCCTTTTATTGGCGAGAGGCGTAAGCGATGACTTTACCTCGTTGCATTAGAACACACCCAAGCCCATTCAATGAAGCATCACAAAAAACCGTCATATCATCTACACCTTCCGGCAACACTAAGACCGGAGCTTGACACAATTTCTCTTTCAATAATTGAAAAGCGATTTCTTGCTCGTTCTCCCAACTGAATCTCGTATTCTTCCTTGTCAACTTAGTTAATGGAGAAGCAATCTTTGAAAAGTTTTGGATAAACCGACGATAATAACCGGCCAATCCGAGAAAACTTCGGATTTCCGTAGGCGTAGTCGGTTGTCCCCAACTCTTCACCGTCTCTATCTTCCCCGGATCTACTTGAATACCATTCTTGTTCACAATATGGCCAAGGAATTGAACCTCCCTTAGCCAAAATTCATATTTTGAGAACTTAGCATACAACTTCTCCTTCCGCAACGTCTTCAACACACTACACAAATGATGTTCATGTTCCTTCATACTCCTCGAATAGACAAGTATGTCGTCGATGAACACAATTACCGACTTGTCCAACATAGGTTGGCACACTCGGTTCATAAGATCCATGAATTCCGCCGCCGCATTCGTAAGACCAAAAGGCATCACCATAAATTCAAAATGCCCGTAACGCATTCGAAAAGCCGTTTTCTCAATATCTTCCTCACGGACCCGCATTTGGTGATAGCCGGACCGTAGGTCAATTTTAGAGAAATACGTCGCACCTTGGAGTTGATCAAACAAATCGTCAATCCTAAGCAATGGATAACGATTCTTGATCGTCACTTTATTCAAATCCCGATAATCAATGCACATACGCATACTACCATCTTTCTTCTTCACGAATAAGACCGGAGCACCCCATGGCGAAGCACTCGGTCGAATAAAACCCTTCTCAAGTAACTCTTGGGTTTGATTTAAAAATTCTTGCATTTTCATCGGTGCTAAACGATAAGGAGTCTTAACAATGGGAGTAGCTCCCGGAACTAACTCAATGCGAAATTCAACTTGTCTTTCCGCCGGAACACCCGGTAACTCATTCGGAAAAACGTCTTCAAATTCACTTACCACCGGAATTTCACGAATGGGTGGTGGCTCATCACGAGTATCAACAACATGGGCAAGAAAAGTCATGCCACCACTAAAAAGGAAACGACGTGCCCGTGCAAAAGTGCATATCGGCACAAGTCTTCTACGTTTATCGCCATGAATAATTAACTCTCCCCCACTAGGGGCTTTCACACGAATAGATTTTTCATGGCATGCAATATCGGCTCTATTATGATCGAGCCAATCCATACCAACCACGATATCAAAATCACCCAAAGTCATCGGGATGAGATCAATTTTAAAGTTTTCGGCACCAAACACAACATTACAATTTTTACACACATCAACCACTAGCACCGTCTTGCCATCCGCTATTTTGACTTCTACCGAATGACTTAACTTAGCTAACGGTTTATTAAGTTTAGGCACAAATTTTGGAGACACAAATGACAAACTTGCACCGCTATCAAATAGAATCCTCGCCGAATTAGAGTTAACCATGAAAGTACCTGAGACGACTTCATTGGATTGCTTAGCTTCATCATTGGTCATTAAATAATTACGCCCCCTTGCCGACCTCGCCGCCTTCTCTATTCTCTTAACTTGATCATTTCGGAGATCGGGGCACTCCGACTTCCGGTGCCCTTCTTTTTGACAATTAAAATACGTGATTGTATTAGTAGGCGGTTTTGGACAATCACGAGAGTAGTGACCCTTTTGCCCACAATTGAAACATGTGACCTTGTGACCACTAGAAGCACCCCTTTTCACGCTACCGACACTTTCAGTTGCTCCCTTACTCTTCTTGTTCGAAAAACTAGAAGCTTCAAACTTTCTTTTACTTGGCGCATAACTAACCGGACTCGGAGCTTGCGCTTCAAACCCCTTCGCCACCGCCAAAAGCTTTGCAAAAGTCTCAACATGACCAATACTAATTTTACCCTTCAAATCATCTCTAAGGGTCGCATGAAAGTCTTCCATTAACAATTGATCGTTCCCCACATACTCGGGGCAAAAACGCGCTTTAGCGAGAAAGTTGGTTTTGAGAGTGTTTAGGTCCAAAGACCCTTGACGCATGTTCCTTAACTCGTTGCGCAATTTGGAAAGATCCGCTTGCGTACGATATTCGAGGAAAAACTCCTTCTTGAACTCCGCCCAAGACAACCCCACAAAAGCCGCATCACCCACCATATCAATTTTACCATCGAGCCAATCTTTAGCATGACCCCTCAACAAACTAGTAGCAAACCTTGTCTTCTTCTCGGGTGGGCACTCGGTCGTGCGAAAACAACCTTCAACATCGGAGATCCAAGCCGCACTTTTCATGGGGTCGGGATCCCCGTGAAAGTGAGGAGGCTTAGTCGCCAAGAAGTTCTTATAGTTAAACTCCAACTCGCCCCCATTTTGAGGTCTAGGAAACCTCCTTTCAACTTCTTCTTTGACGGCATTGGTCATTCATTCTTGAATCATATCGACAATTTGTTCCGAAACTGACTCTTCGAATATTTGTTTAACCCTTCGTGAGAAAATCAAAACATAGTTTTCCAAAGCGGTCTCAATCTTGGTAGTCATCTCATCTTCCTCCACATGAGAGGGACCACCATTGCCATTCGTATCCGTTCTGTTTCTCGTCTTCATTCTAAAGATTAAAAATGGATTAGACATCACCAACAATTTAATACACATATGTACCTATGCATATGACCGTACACACACCACATCTAGCTCGATACTTGTCGCACATTCTTGCTTGACTTGACTTGCAACCGTAATAGTGGTCGCGACTCACTATTACGCTCACATGCCGTGCCATGCTCAAACGTATCACAACCATCTTGATCGATGTTCAAAACAATAACACATGATTAGTATGTCATAACATAAGCATAGTTAGTCCACCTATGCACCAAAGAACTAATCAAAACCCGCACCAACCCGTAGTCCTAAAAATCCCGCATATATTTCAACAACACAAAAGTCTAAGTCTAGGCGCCTATCTCAAGTCACCTAAATCCCTTAGACCATGCTCTGATACCACTTGTAACGATGATGATGTAGCGTGAGGGTACGAAATAGTATTATTTTTAATACAAAATACTACAAAATATGACACAAGTTTTATTAATTTACGGATGGGATATACCTAAACCTTGCTACAACACTATAGGCAGTGTACCTAATCGTAGAGTAGTGTAGTTTTTAGTAAGTCCGGTTCGTTCCACAGGGAGCTGGTGATACTTACTATATTTTTAACTATATTTATATAAAATATATATAATTATATAAGTAGTAATATTATTATAAAAGGGGGGTTTTACCGTTTAATGACCGGTTTGTCGATTCTATATTTTAAGCGTAAAGATAAATGACGATAATTAAAGTGCGTAAAATAATGACAATAAATAAAATGACAGTAAATAAAATTGCGAGTAATAAAATGACAGTAAATAAAGATACGATGAGAAATAATAAAAGAATTATGCTTATTTAAACTTCCGTAATCATGATGTTTGACGTGTTGATTTTAATTTATTACCATGGGTTAATTGTCCTTTGTCCTGGTTTATTTGATACGTCTATCTGGTTTTTGTCCATAATAGTCCATCGGTCATAAATATAAAGTGCGAGTATCCTCGTCAAATTACCCTTATACCCGAAGTCAAATATTCCAACTGATTAAGGATTTAAACTGTGACGCAGTTATCACTTCTGTCAACAATTACACCAGTTATCACTGTATGTAATCCACCCCTGTTTTAATTAGTTTATGAATATTAATTCATCCACTTGATCAGAATGAATAATCAATTACCCAACCCAATTGATTAATTAAATGATTATAACAGATTCCATATGAACGTCACTAAATAGGACAACCATAATCATTATTAATTATTAAGTTAATTAATTTGAAGATAGGTTCGACAGACTCCAATGAGTTGTCACTCAATTAGACAATACCCCCCATCTATTAATAGTCAATAGTTCAATTTCCACAAGTGTCGGTCTTTTGCCCAAACCTTAATTATGGTCCAAAGTTCAATAACCCCTTCTTAATATTTTAGCCCAACATCACGATTACTTCGGCTCAAATAAGCATAATAATAACTTAGTTACGATACATTAATGTAAAAAGGTTGAACATAACTTACAATGATTAAAAATAGCGTAGCGTTACACGGACAGAATTTCGACTTACACACTCAAACGATCTCTATCATAAATCTTATTATTATCATAATTTAAACTTAAAATTAAGATTATTGTTATATCTTATTACATTAACATTATGATAGAGAATTATAGATATTGATATTAGATATAGAAAAGGGATTTAGGATAGAAAAGGGTGTGTATTTTTTTCTATCGAATACACTGCCTTTTATAGGCGAATTCTGAATTTGATTTTTCACTTACGACCCCTGAACTATGCTCAATTAACAACTTTTTATTATTTAATATTATTCTTATTATGAATTATTTAAATATTATATTTTATTCTTGTGCATAGTTGACTTGTAATTTTTACACCGTTGCGTCGAGCGTTGAAAGCTGACTTAGGTCCCAGTTCCGGATTTTCGAACGTCCTTTCGTACAATTTTATATTGTGTACTTTGCGTTTTGTAACTTGTACTCTTGTCATTTTTAGACGTTCTTCATCAATAATTTGAACCTTTTTGATTGTATCTTGTACTTTTGAGCTTTTTGGACCTTTGCGTCTTCAAATCTTCGTTTTCGCCTTTTGTCTTCGCACTTATTTAAAATAAACGAATATTACTCGAAAATGGAACAATTGCAACTAAAATATTGTCTTTCTTGGGGGATTTTGCTATGAAATATATGTTCCTTTTTAGCCTTATCAATATCCCAACACTTGAGCGTTGCTTGTCCTCAAGCAATACAGTCTTGAAATAATATAATACATCACACGAATCACTTCTTTATTTTTCACACTTTGTACATCAGTGATTTTGATAGAGCGGTATAAACAATGATATTAACAATAGAACCATGGTTAAAGGTGGGTGTGTCATCCACAGTTGCCTTGGGTTTAGGTCAACGACACTTGCAATCAAATAGCCGATTTACTTTCGGTTTCAAAGCAAAGTGCACATTTGAAAGGCGGTTTACAGTCCCACATGACTATAAAAATGTAGATCCTTTAGGAAATTGGATCTTTATGAAAACATTTGATCTTTTAAAAATTCAAGCTAGATTTTACCCTAGACAAGTTTTCTGATTTGACCCACCATCGGTGTTGCAAAATATATTTGTGGATCAATATTTTGGCTAAAAACATTTAGGTTCGTGTAATCCACTGCTATCCCGGTATCGGAAAGCACACATCCAATTTACTTGTTCCGTATATTACCTTTCGGTAAACTACCGTCCGGTTGTAAAGGAAAGCGATGAATAAGAAACTGTTAAGGCAATGTCCCGTGACATGCATTTGATTATGGTCTAAAAACGTGTCGGATGCTAGTACTATCCTTGGTAGGAGCAATAGTAAAGATCATACTATAATTTTTTGGTCTGGCACAAGGTCCTGTCTCCGACCATGCTATGCAACCACCGTTCTTACGGTTGACACCCGATTTGGTTCAGGTGACCTAATGAATTCCAGGTGAATTCCTAGGATTTTACGTTCAATGGTAATGAACGCATTGAAAATGGATTTTCAGAAAACAAATCGGTTTGGAATTTTGATCAAAATATTTTCTCGTTCAAGCTCGAGTTTAGATATCATTGAATTCCATGAGTTTGATTTCTCAATCTTTAAGGTCAATCTCTAGGATTGAGTAATATCAGTCTTAAAAGCTGATTTTTAATCTTTAAGGAGATTATCCTTTCTGGGGATCTGATTCATTAGTCTTATCAAGCTAATTTGCACGGTGCCTCCCCATTGTACGAGATAAATCCTTCTCATGGTTAGGATAAATCTGACCACTTGGCGACCCTGTTTGATGCTGAGGTCCGTGGATTTCCTGCTGATTTTAGTGATGACTTTTCTAGATTTTTCGTCAACCTACAGCTGGTCTGGACGACAACTTCATGACCTAAATCAAGAAGCGCGTGTCTTTTTCAGAAGACTTTACTTCATTTTAATGATGGAATTGATTCATCGTGTAGATCCATCTTTCTTTCAAAAGTATTACAGTAAACAGGGTAAAACTGATTTGTATCGTCCAAAGCAAAAGTACCTGCAATAATCTTGTACAAAAACATGTGATAGATAGTTTTTAATTGAATAACTTGGTACATTCTCCCCACACTTAGTTTCTTTCTTTGCTTTTTTTATTCTCCTTTATTCCATTTTAAATGAATTCAATCGTTTTAGGGTGTTTCTCAATTTATGTCCTTTCCGAGGTAACGATAATTTCGGCATTAACACCTAGTTTTATCGTTCATAAATATGTATAAACATGATTTTGAATTCATTTAGTTAAAAAATTTTAAAATTTTCATAATATTTAGAAAATAAGCCAAGTATAAACCCGAGAGAATTTATAACCCTTCCCCACACTTGAGATCATGCAATGCCCTCATTTGCATGAAATCAGACTAAATTTAAATTCATGAGGGTGATTAGCGTAGAAAAGTGATTAAAAATACCGAGTTTGCAAACATATTGTTATTTCACATTTGATTTTTTGCGTCTTGTCAAAATCAGTAGCTTTTGCTGAACTTCATGACAGTCTTTGAAAGTGCGCTGTTTTACCCTGTTGTGTACATAACATAAAATACAAACATATATATACATATTTTTGAAGTTTGGTACATAATCCCACGTTCAAAAATTTATAATATATAATATTTTTGGCATCCTTTAGATCAATAAAATTAAAAATAATGATAACAAAATTTGTCGCCCCGTCCTCGGGTAAAGCAATTTCGGCTCTATGACCTAATCTTCAACTCACGACGAATTTTAGAAATCATTTTTTTAACTTAATGAAATAAAGTACATTTTTGTTTTTAAAAAAAACACACAAAACATAAATTTTAAAAAGCATATTAATTTAATATAAAACCTACAAAACAAAAAAAAAATTCAGAATGGGGGAAGAAAACTAGTTCTTTAGTGTCTGCTAGCGGAAAAGACCAATCGGATTCCATTCTCGGAAATACACGAGAACAGAACAACTAACTCTAGACAGCATTTTCTTTTTAGAACATTTGAATCTTCCCACACTTAGGTAGCTGTGGTATCGAAATTGTTATTAGCTTCATCTTCAATTTCTCTTGGTCCATAATCAACTTGCATATCTGTGACTTTTTCTTTAAGCCATTGACTAGCTTCTCCAGTAATATCCACAATTTCAACTAGTTTCGCCTTTTCTTTAGGCGATAGATTGGATACTAACCGGTTACATAACTTAAAGTTCCCCTTGGTTATAGCATCGCGAATCCGTTTAATAAGTTTCTTCATTGAACTATTAATAACGGGGTCATTTAATTTCGTATCAACAACGGGGTTCTTTGTTATCATGTCATCATTAGGTGTTACTTCATTTTCCCCACACTTAGGCGTTTCATTATTGCTAAGTATTACCGTTGGAGTTGGTAAAACAACATGGTTCTTACCAATCGTTTTTGCTGGTTCAACGGTTTTGGTTGGTGGAGATTTAGACTTTCGAATCATAAAGGTGATCGATTTGTCACCACTACTAAGTGTCATTCTACCGTTTCTTACATCAAAGAACGCCCCGGTGGACGCTAAGAATGGTCGACCTAAAATTAGAGGAATGTTTGGGTCCTCTTCTATGTCAATGACAATGAATTCGACTAGAAAGGTTAAATTGCCTACTTGAACGGGTAGGTTGTCAGCAATTCCAACTGGGTGCTTAATGGTTTGATCAAAGAGTCGAACACTCATATCCGTTGGAGTTAACTCACCTACTCCTAATCTCTTATATAGGGAAAGAGGCATAACACTCACACTTGCACCTAAATCTGCTAGTGCATCATACATGACACAATCACTAAGTAGACAAGGAACAATAAATTCACCCGGATCACCTACCCTAGGTGGAGGTTTTGGTGGAACTGTCTTCACCGGGTTTATATTTACGGCTTTTGTTTCTTGCACTTTCTTATTCTTTTTCTTCTTCTTCTTTCCAGAGGTATCACAATCTTTATTACCTATCACTTGCTCATACTCAACTCCTTTTCTTGGAAACGGGATGGGTGGTTTGTATGGTGTCACCACTGGCTTTACATACTCGGGTGGTGGTGGTGTAACTTCTTCATTGTTACTCTCATCTAAAACCTTCCCATCTTCTGGTGCTGGTTTTTCAGAATTCGTTGAAACCATATTAACATTCTCATTCCGAGGATTTACTTCAGTATTACTCGGTAGCTTTCCTTGTTCCCTCTCACTCATCATGCTAGCAAGAGTACCTACGTGTTTTTCAAGATTCAAAATGGAAGCTTGTTGAGTTCTTAATGACTGATCAAACCTCTCATTCGTTTGGGTTTGAGATGTAATAAATTGTGTTTGAGATTCCATTAGCTTTGCCATCATTTCTTCTAGATTTGGCTTTTTCTCTTCGGTTTGTTGTGGTGGTTTATACAAGCTAGGTCTTTGTTGATTGAAAGTATTGTTTTGAGTTGGTTGGTTATTCGGACCTTGTTGGTTATACGAGTTGTTGTTTGGTCCATTTGGATTGTAAAGAATGTTTTGATTTCGATTGAAGTTTAGCTTTGGCGGTTGATAATTATTTTGATAATTATTTTCCGGCCTTTGGTTCATGTAGGAAACATTCTCTCGTTGTTCCATGGTTGGTTCAAAGTGACAATCTTTCAATAAGTGTGGTCCACCGCATTGCTCACAACTGATTCATATTGCGTGAATATCTTTATTCATCTTTTCCATTCGTCTTTCGAAAGCATCTATTTTTGCGGAAACAGAATCAAAGTCATGGCTAGAATCAGCTCTAGCCGCTTTAGATGATCGAAAGATATCTTTTTCTTGGTGCCACTCATGTGAGTGGGATGCTGTGTTATCAATAATTTTGTAAGCTTCAGTTGCGGTTTTCTTCATAATGGAACCACCAGCTGTTATGTCGATGTCTTTTCTTGTAGCGATGTCTACGCCTTTATAGAAGATTTGCACTATTTGAAAAGTATCTAATCCGTGTTGAGGACATCCTCTCAACATCCTTCCGAATCTTGTCCACGTCTCATATAATGTTTCATTTGGCTTTTGCGCGAACGTAACAATTTCTCCTTGAAGTCTCACGGCTTTAGATGCCGGAAAGAATTGTTTAAGAAATTTTTCAACTAAAACATCCCATGTATCAATCGCCCCTTCAGGTAACGATTCTAACCAATCTTTGGCTTCTCCCTTTAAAGTCCAGGGAAACAACATGAGATAGATCTGCTCATCTTCCACTTCTCGGATTTTGAATAGTGTACAAATTCTTTTAAACGTACGAAGGTGTTCGTTAGGATCTTCATTCGGTGCACCACTGAATTGGCATTGGTTAGTTACCATGTGTAGAATTTGTCCTTTGATTTCATAATCTGGCGCATTAACTTCTGGCTTAATAATGGCGTGACCTTGGCCCGTGCGTGTGGCTCTCATTCGATCTTCCATACTTAGAGGTTCCGTTACTTCCATAATTGAATTTGTTGAATACGAATCACTAGAGGATTCTGATTTAATGGTTTGTGGCTCAGGAGGAATAATTAGTGGTTCAGGATCTTGGAATTGTCCTTGAATATGCTCCGGGTTCTTAATTGTGAAGTCGGGTTCAAAAGATGGATTATCGGAAATTTGAGTTGGAGTTCTTGTTCGACTAGATGACGATTCTAAAGAAAAATCAACGGCGACAATATTTGCTAGATGTCTTGATCGAGTTACAGGTGGTGAACGTATGAAAGGTGGTGAACGTTTTGCTCGGTGTATTCACAGAATATCCTATTAGTTATAAAAATAAGAAAAACTTATATAAGTTGTCCAATCAATAGACTTTTCTGATTTTGCCCACGTTTCGAATAGCCAAAAGATGCAGCAGAGGGGCAGGATTCGTTTGGTCTCAATATAATTGAGTACTGTTTGGCTCCAATAACCCGGTCCACGTACAAATCCAACTATTACTACGAACCAGAAAATTTTGATGTCTATCAATTTAACCACTTAAAATAAATTTTCGTAATTTTAAGAAATTTAGAGAAGAAGTAGAAAAAAATCTAAGTCCTAAAAACTAGAATGGCGAGAAATAAGAGAGAAAAAGAGTACGCGTCGAAAAGTGTCGAAAAATGAAAAAGACGAAGAGTGGTTTGTAAACACGCGGTTAATCCAACCTTATAACGATCACTATCTTAAAATTAAAGCTACAAATGGAGATCACTAATTGGAATTGTAATTGATACATAGGTAAACGCGTCGAAAAATAAAAATAAGAAAATAGCGCGAAAAATGGCGTCGCAAAATTCTAAAGCACCTAAAACTTAGTCTAAGGAATAAGCACTTAAGGGATTTTACGGCAAAGCCTAAAAATTCTAGAAGTAAAAATAAATATGGCAAAACTAAACTTAATACTAAAAGTTGCGAATATAGTCTAAAAATCTAAAGGTAATAAAACTAAAAAAAACATTTTTTTTATAGACAAAATCTTAAAAAAAAAATATTTTTTTAAATTTTTTTTTTTTTTTTTTAAATACGTTTTTTGTTTTTTTTTTTTTTTACGTTTTTTGTTTTTTTTTTTTACATTTTTTTTTTTTTACGTTTTTTTTTTTTTTACGTTTTTTTTTTTTAAGAAAAACGATAGTGGGAACAAAGATAGTGGTTTTTTTTTTTTTTTTAAAAAAAAAACTAGTACAACAAAAGAGGGACAAAGCGTGTCATTTTTTTTTTCTTTTTTTTTTTTTACAAATATAAATTAAAAATATAGTGTTTCGCCGAGTTCCCCGGCAGCGGCGCCAAAAACTTGATGATGTAGCGTGAGGGTACGAAATAGTATTATTTTTAATACAAAATACTACAAAATATGACACAAGTTTTATTAATTTACGGATGGGATATACCTAAACCTTGCTACAACACTATAGGTAGTGTACCTAATCGTAGAGTAGTGTAGTTTTTAGTAAGTCCGGTTCGTTCCACAGGGAGCTGGTGATACTTACTATATTTTTAACTATATTTATATAAAATATATATAATTATATAAGTAGTAATATTATTATAAAAGGGGGGTTTTACCGTTTAATGACCGGTTTGTCGATTCTATATTTTAAGCGTAAAGATAAATGACGATAATTAAAGTGCGTAAAATAATGACAATAAATAAAATGACAGTAAATAAAATTGCGAGTAATAAAATGACAGTAAATAAAGATACGATGAGAAATAATAAAAGAATTATGCTTATTTAAACTTCCGTAATCATGATGTTTGACGTGTTGATTTTAATTTATTACCATGGGTTAATTGTCCTTTGTCCTGGTTTATTTGATACGTCTATCTGGTTTTTATCCATAATAGTCCATCGGTCATAAATATAAAGTGCGAGTATCCTCGTCAAATTACCCTTATACCCGAAGTCAAATATTCCAACTGATTAAGGATTTAAACTGTGACGCAGTTATCACTTCTGTCAACAATTACACCAGTTATCACTGTATGTAATCCACCCCTGTTTTAATTAGTTTATGAATATTAATTCATCCACTTGATCAGAATGAATAATCAATTACCCAACCCAATTGATTAATTAAATGATTATAACAGATTCCATATGAACGTCACTAAATAGGACAACCATAATCATTATTAATTATTAAGTTAATTAATTTGAAGATAGGTTCGACAGACTCCAATGAGTTGTCACTCAATTAGACAATACCCCCCATCTATTAATAGTCAATAGTTCAATTTCCACAAGTGTCGGTCTTTTGCCCAAACCTTAATTATGGTCCAAAGTTCAATAACCCCTTCTTAATATTTTAGCCCAACATCACGATTACTTCGGCTCAAATAAGCATAATAATAACTTAGTTACGATACATTAATGTAAAAAGGTTGAACATAACTTACAATGATTAAAAATAGCGTAGCGTTACACGGACAGAATTTCGACTTACACACTCAAACGATCTCTATCATAAATCTTATTATTATCATAATTTAAACTTAAAATTAAGATTATTGTTATATCTTATTACATTAACATTATGATAGAGAATTATAGATATTGATATTAGATATAGAAAAGGGATTTAGGATAGAAAATGGTGTGTATTTTTTTCTATCGAATACACTGCCTTTTATAGGCGAATTCTGAATTTGATTTTTCACTTACGACCCCTGAACTATGCTCAATTAACAACTTTTTATTATTTAATATTATTCTTATTATGAATTATTTAAATATTATATTTTATTCTTGTGCATAGTTGACTTGTAATTTTTACACCGTTGCGTCGAGCGTTGAAAGTTGACTTAGGTCCCAGTTCCGGATTTTCGAACGTCCTTTCGTACAATTTTATATTGTGTACTTTGCGTTTTGTAACTTGTACTCTTGTCATTTTTAGACGTTCTTCATCAATAATTTGAACCTTTTTGATTGTATCTTGTACTTTTGAGCTTTTTGGACCTTTGCGTCTTCAAATCTTCGTTTTCGCCTTTTGTCTTCGCACTTATTTAAAATAAACGAATATTACTCGAAAATGGAACAATTGCAACTAAAATATTGTCTTTCTTGGGGGATTTTGCTATGAAATATATGTTCCTTTTTAGCCTTATCAAACGACCCAACCCGTTAACCAACCAAAACTGCAAAATAAAAAAAATTCGAAGCAGGCCTGCCCAGGCAGGGTGCGCGGCGCGCAACCCTACCTGTGCGCAGCGCGCACAGGGCCTGGCAGCCCGCTGTCCAACTTGTTCCATTTTCGTAAAAAGATCTAACACTTCCCATCATTTTAGACGAAATGCTTTTCACATCATATTAGTATAAGTAAAACTAGCACGAATCAATGATAAAACGAGTTTTACATCGCGGGACCCACATGTGCCCAAAATTCAATTAAGTACGAAATACGAGTTTCGACCACAAAAAGTTTAATTGCCAAACGTCACTAGAGCGTGGTGTTTGGGGTTAAACTACCCAAATCTTGGTAGAACTTCCAAAAAGCTAAAACCCCCGAGAGCCACTAATCTAAGCGAATACCTTTGCCCTTATCCAAGTCGGATCCTAAAAAGGTAAACAACGAGAGGGTAAGCTAACGCTTAGTGAATGCAATAATTATACACATACATATATAACCTACTTACTTGCAATCACATACACAATTACCTCATACACGCTAGCAATTTAAATAACATACCAATGCAAGGTATAACGCTAAATCTCCAAGACCACAAGGTAGCACAAACAATAGCATATATAACTCGAATAATATAAAGTGCCACACTACAAACACATAACCATGTTAACCAATAATACAAAGGAATGGTACTTCGAATTTTCCATCGGTGTTCCCAACAACCGTTAGCGCACAACGAATTATAACACCAACCCCGGAGTGGTATCGATCGCCCGAACTTTAAACCCACCTGTCACGTGTAATGTGGTATCGAACGCCCGAACTTTAAACCCACCCTACACGCCCACACACATACATGACATGGCATCAAACGCCCGAACTTAAACCCATATCATATATTGACCCGATGTGGTATCAACAGCCCGAACTTAAACCCACATCGAATCTCATACAAGTAAATACATTATATACACACATGTATAATCATTCCACACACCTTGTCGACTTGGCGAGATTTCCAACAATAACTTGTAACCTTCAAAGCGAGTCACCTAACACAATTAATTTCCAATTAATTCACATAATAAGTTGGACTACCCACCAACTAACCTCACTAGTGCAATTATGATCCATTTGCACTAGAATCGCACATTAAAGGTCGAGACCCACAACTAATCACTAAAAGCTAGTGACTAAGGTTCTAAGACTTCCATCAACACATAACTAGGGTGTTTTCATACTCAATTTATCCCGCTAGGTCAAACTGATAGTGCTCCAAATGAACATATATTTAGTAGCAATATCCTCCCAATATGTAAATTATTTAGTTGTAATTGTTCTATTTTAAGTTGTAATCGTTTATATTAAATAAGTGCGAAGACAAAAGGCGAAAACGAAGATTTGAAGACGCAAATGACCAAAAAGCTCAAATGTACAAGATACAATCCAAGTGGTTCAACTTATTGATAAGAAACGTCTAAAAATGACAAGAATACAAGTTGCGGAACGCAAAGTACGAGATATTAAATTATACGCAAGGACGTTCGAAAATCCGGAACCGGGACATGAGTCAACTCTCAACGCGCGACGCAACGGACCAAAAATTATGAGTCAACTATGCACGAGAATATAATATAATATATAAATAATTATATAAATTATTTATATTTTATATTTATTTATATATATGTCGGAAATCAAAGTTCCAAAAGGGTGTGAGCTGTATCCCATTTCCCCGCGACTCGCGGAGTTCACAGGCACAAAGTGCCGCGACTCGCGGAACACACAAATTTCAGAATGCCTATAAAAGGTCACGAATTCTGCGAGTTTAAATAACATAATAATAATAATACTCCGTAGTATAATATAAATATAAATATATATATATAATATATATATATATATATATATATATATATATATATATATATATATATATATATTATATATATATATATAAATTAGTGTTATATTAGATTAGTTTGGGTTATGTAAAAGTTATTTTTATGGGTTTTAAAGTCGGAGCTCTGTTCGTGTACCACTACGCGATAAATAATCAATGTAAGCTATGTTCAACCTTTTTAATTTAATGTCTCGTAGCTAAGTTATTATTATGCTTATTTAATACCGAAGTAATCATGATGTTGGGCTAAAAATATTAAAATTGGGTAATTGGGCTTTGTACCATAATTGGGGTTTGGATAAAAGAACGACACTTGTGGAAATTAGACTATGAGCTATTAATGGGTTTTATATTAACTAAACAATACCTTGTTAATTTAATATACAAATTTATAATTTGCTGTATTTATATATAACCACATACGCTTGACTGGGTACAGTGGGCGGGATATCTATAAATACCAATAATTATTCATTTTACCTGACCCGGAACTGGATTAATAGTTAATAGACTTGTTGAAACAGGGGTGAATTACATTCAAGGGTAATTGGTGTAATTGTTAACAAAGTAGTAAAACCTTGGTTTACACGCAGTCGATAACCTGGTGTATTCATTAAACAAAGTATTAAAACCTTGTTACAATTTAAGTCCCCAATTAGTTAGAATATTTGACTTCGGGAATAAGAATAATTTGACGAGGACACTCGCTCTTTATATTTATGACTGATGGACTGTTATGGACAAAATCTGTATGGACATATTAAATAATCCAGGACAAAGAACAATTAACCCATGGGCATAAAACTAAAATCAACACGGCAACCATCATGGTTACGGAAGTTTAAATAAGCATAATATATTTTATTTCATATTTCCTCGTACTTTTATTTATTGTCATTTTAATTATTGTTATTTATTTTATATTGTTATTTAAATATCGTCATTTACTATACGCTTCGCTTAAAATATAAATCGACAAACCGGTCATTAAACGGTAAACCCCCTTTTATATATTATTATATATAATTATATATTTTTTGTACAAATATAGTTGTTTAAAAATATAGTGTGCAATAAGCCCGCTCCCTGTGGAACGAACCGGACTTCCTAAAAACTATACTACTCTACGATTAGGTACACTGCCTATAGTGTTGTAGCAAGGTTTAGGTATATCCATTTTGTAAATAAATAATTAAAACTTGTGTAATATTTCGTCGTATTTCGTATTTAAATTAATACTATTTCATATACACCTCGCATAACATCAAGTATTTTTGGCGCCGCTGCAGGGGAAGTCGGCGAAACTCTATATTTTTAATTTATTTTTGTATAAATATATTTATATATATTTTTAGAAAAACAATATAAAATTATAAAAAAAAAAACCGAAAATGCAAACTCCGCGACTTGCGGAATTTTAGGGCACGTGGCAACGCGACTCGCGGAGCCACCCTGACGCACCTGCAGAAACCCTAAATTTGCATTTATTACGGAGTTTTAATTATTATTATTAATTAATTTGTAATTAGGGTTAAATATTTAATTCATTTAGTATTTAATTAAATTTTAATTAATTTGTAATATTTAGTTTAATTAGTTTAATTAAATTTTAAAATTAATAGTTTTATAAAATAAATAATATAAAAATAATATTTTAATAAAAATTGTAATTTTTACAACTTTTAGTATATTTTTATATTTTGTCCCTTTTTAATTATTTTAGCGTAATTTTTTTTTTTGTATTTTTCGCTCGTATTTAGTTTTAGATATAGTTTTTGCCATAATTATTTTTACTTCTAGATTTTTAGGCTTTGCCGTAAAATCCCTTAAGTGCTTTTTCTTTAGACTAAGATCTAGGTGCTTTAGAATTTTGCGACGCCTTTTTAAGTTTTAGTACCTTTTTAAGTTATTGCCATTTGGGATATAGTTTTACTTGTAAGCTTTAATATTTTTAGACGCAACTTTTAATTTTTTAGTTTTTAGTACCTTTTAAGTTACGACGCGCTACTTTCTTTTTATTTTCAACCTTTTATTTTTCGACATTTTTCGATGCGCAATCTTTTTCTTTCTTATTTCTCGACACGCTAGTTTTTAGGACTTAGAATTTTCTCTATTTCTTCTCTATAATTTCTTTAAAATTTCAACGAAAAATTATTTTAAGCGGTTAAATTGATAGACATCCAAATTTTTTGCTTCGTAGTAATAGTTGGATTTGTTAGTGGCTGAGTTGTGAGCTTCCGATTTAAAGGGTTCTGGCTCCCTGCTGCATCTATTGGCTATTCGAAACGTGGGCAAAAGCAGAAAAGTCTATTAATTTGATAACTTATATAATTTTTATATTTATAACTAATAGGATAATTAAAATTTAGTAATAAGCGCATTATGAAAAGTCTCGAAGATATTTTGGAAACTCTTTACGACATAAAAAATCAATACTCTCAACCGAGTGTTGATGACAATTCGTTCGGTCAATCTTGGATCACGAATGACGAAACAATAACTAGTTGTGAAATCTGTGGAGATTATCACTCAACATGGGAATGTTATTATTACGTTCCTATGAAAAATTACGCACCCACGGAACCTGAATGGAATGATTATGAAGAATACAATTCAAATTGGGATTATTCCCAAGAATATTTCCAAACTCAACAACCAGTAGACGAGAAAAATTACGTGTCTGAAAATTTATTAGACAATATGAAAATCAAACTCGAAGAACTTGATGCTCAAAATGAACAAAT
Source organism: Rutidosis leptorrhynchoides (assembly GCF_046630445.1). Taxonomy (NCBI): domain Eukaryota; kingdom Viridiplantae; phylum Streptophyta; class Magnoliopsida; order Asterales; family Asteraceae; genus Rutidosis; species Rutidosis leptorrhynchoides. Next base: position 557,173,549 of record NC_092336.1, on the reverse strand, counting down.
GAGAGAATTTGTAAATAGGCAAGCTGAAACTCTATCAGATTACACACCTGTTGATCTGAGGAGTCGTGTGCAAGAAAATCTCATATCATCGAATTTTGATGAATTCGAGAGCTCCGAAATCACCAACTATCCCGATGATACTTTTTATTCAGTCTTACCAATTTCACAACATAATGACACATTAGCCTCTACCGACAAAATCATCAATCCATCCATGGATGATGAAGAAGAAGTAAGGGTGACAAATTGGTACTCTTGGGAAAACGATAACGTTGAAAATTTTACTCCCGAGGCCAAACCGAACTTCACCATTACACAACCTTCCAACCCAATATTCTCAATAGACGAGTCATCTACCGAAGATGAACTACGAGCTGTAATAGATAATGACACCTCGGATTTCACCCAATCGGGTAATAGAGATGAAAATTTTGATCACGAGAATAAAAGGAAGGAAATATTAGGAATTGTCCACCCTATAGAAATAAGTATGTAGGTGTATATCGATCCATTTGACCAAGAACCAGAAAAGAGACATATCCATTTACTAAAAGCTACACTTAAAAAAGAATTAGGTAGTGACGATCGGGTGGGTCTAAACTTTAAACCCATTGATATAATATATACCACCCGAGATGTAAATAACTGGCTCACTATTTTAATTCGTGGAACTTATTCTACCGACTTCACATGTCGTCAGCTAAGTGTGGGGAAGTCTAACCCCACTTAACGTTAAATTAGGGGTTCGGGTTAGTGCATAACTCGTTAATAAAAATGCATGATGAGTTAGGGTAAAAGACGTATTTTCAAAACTTAGATAACAGTTCAGAAAAGCAACCGTTTTTGAAGAAAAACATGTGTGATAAAACAAGAAGGAATGAACGATGAGGCGAACCATCTATCATTCGACGAGCTTTGTAATTACAAACTGGGTATTTTCAATCACTTTTCTACACTAATCACCCTCATGAATTTATAATTAGAGTCTGATTTCATGCAAATGAGGACATTGCATGATCTCAAGTGTGGGGATATTGGTATAGGATTATAAATTCTCTCAGATTTACACTTGGTTTTATTTGCCAAATTTTGTGAAAATTTGAAAAATTTTAAACTAAATGAATTCAAAATCATGTTTATACATATTTATGAACGATGAAAATTAGGTGTTAATACCGAAATTATCGTTACCTCGGAAAGGACATAAATGGAGAAACACCCTAAAACGTTTGAATTCATTTAAAATGGAATAAAGGAGAATAAAAAGGCAAAGAAAGAAACTAAGTGTGGGGAGAATGTACCTAGTTATTCAATTAAAAACTATCTAGCACATGTTTCTATAAAGTTTATAGCAGGTACTTTGTTTTGGACTAAATTAACTATTTTACCCGATGAAAGAAAAGAAAAGATGGATCTACACGATGAATCAATTCCATCATTAAAAGGAAGTAAAGTCTTCCAAAAAAGACACGCGCTTCTTGATTTAGGTCAAGAAGTTGTCGTCCAGACCAGCTGTAGGTTGACGAAAAATCTAGAAAAGTCATCACTAAAATCAGCAAGAAATCCACGGACCTCAGCATCAAACAGGGTCGCCAAGTGGTCAGATTTATCCTAACCATGAGAGGATTTATCTCGTACAATGGGGGGCACCGTGCAAATTAGCTTGATAAGACTAATGAATCAGATCCCCAAAAAGGATAATCTCCTTAAAGATTAAAAATTAGCTTTTATGACTGATATTACTCAATCCTTGAGATTAACCTTAAAGATTGAGAATTCAAACTCATGGAATTCGATGATATCTAAACTCGAGCTTGAACGAGAAAATATTTTGATCAAAAATACAAACCGATTTGTTTTCTGAAAACCTATTTTCAATGCATTCATTACCATTGAACATAAAATCCTAGGAATTCACCTGGAATTCATTAGGTCACCTGAACCAAATCGGGTGTCAACCGTAAGAACGGTGGTTGCATAGCATGGTCGAAGACAGGACCTTGTGCCAGACCGAAAAATCATAGGATGATCTTTACTATTTCTCCTACAAAGGATAGTAATAGCATCCGACACGTTTTTGGACCATAATCAAATGCATGTCATTAGACATTGCCTTAACAGTTGCTTGTTCATTGCTTTCCTTTACAACCGGACGGTAGTTTGCCGAAAGGTAATATACGGGACAAGTGAACTGGACGTGTTGCTTTCCTAATACAAGGTTAGCAAGTGGGTAACACAAAACCACAAGTGTTGAGCTAAAATTTTCAAATCTGAAACCCACACAACCCACAAAAATATTTTGCAAACACCGGTGAAGGGTTATTCCGGAAAACTTGTCTAGGGTAAAAGCTAGATTGAATTTTTAAAAGATCAAATGTTTTCATAAAAGATCCAGTTTCCTTAAAGGATCTAAATTTTATAGTCATGTGGGACTGTAAACCATATCGTTACTACCATTGTTCATACCGCCGTATTGAAATCACTGATGTATAAAGTGTGAAGAATAAAGAAGTGATTCGTGTGATTTAATTTCAAGTTCTGTATTGCTTGAGGACAAGCAACGTTCAAGTGTGGGGATATTTGATAGTGCTCCAAATGAACATATATTTAGTAGCAATATCCTCCCAATATGTAAATTATTTAGTTGTAATTGTTCTATTTTAAGTTGTAATCGTTTATATTAAATAAGTGCGAAGACAAAAGACGAAAACGAAGATTTGAAGACGCAAATGACCAAAAAGCTCAAATGTACAAGATACAATCCAAGTGGTTCAACTTATTGATAAGAAACATCTAAAAATGACAAGAGTACAAGTTGCGGAACGCAAAGTACGAGATATTAAATTATACGCAAGGACGTTCGAAAATCCGGAACCGGGACATGAGTCAACTCTCAACGCGCGACGCAACGGACCAAAAATTATGAGTCAACTATGCACGAGAATATAATATAATATATAAATAATTATATAAATTATTTATATTTTATATTTATTTATATATATGTCGGCAAGCATAGTTCCAAAAGGGTGTGAGCTGTATCCCATTTCCCCGCGACTCGCGGAGTTCACAGGCACAAAGTGCCGCGACTCGCGGAACACACAAATTTCAGAATGCCTATAAAAGGTCACGAATTCTGCGAGTTTAAATAACATAATAATAATAATACTCCGTAGTATAATATAAATAAATATATATATATAATATATATATAGTATAGATTAGTGTTATATTAGATTAGTTTGGGTTATGTAAAAGTTATTTTTACGGGTTTTAAAGTCTGAGCTCTGTTCGTGTACCACTACGCGATAAATAATCAATGTAAGCTATTTTCAACCTTTTTAATTTAATGTCTCGTAGCTAAGTTATTATTATGCTTATTTAATACCGAAGTAATCATGATGTTGGGCTAAAAATATTAAAATTGGGTAATTGGGCTTTGTACCATAATTGGGGTTTGGATAAAAGAACGACACTTGTGGAAATTAGACTATGGGCTATTAATGGGTTTTATATTAACTAAACAATACCATGTTAATTTAATATACAAACTTATAATTTGACGTATTTATATATAACCACATACGCTTGACTGGGTACGGTGGGCGGGATATCTATAAATACCAATAATTATTCATTTTACCGGACACGGAACTGGATTAATAGTTACTAGAATTGTTGAAACAGGGGTGAATTACATTCAAGGGTAATTGGTGTAATTGTTAACAAAGTAGTAAAACCTTGGTTTACACGCAGTCGATAACCTGGTGTATTCATTAAACAAAGTATTAAAACCTTGTTACAATTTAAGTCCCCAATTAGTTAGAATATTTGACTTCGGGAATAAGAATAATTTGACGAGGACACTCGCTCTTTATATTTATGACTAATGGACTGTTATGGACAAAATCTGTATGGACATATTAAATAATCCAGGACAAAGAACAATTAACCCATGGGCATAAAACTAAAATCAACACGGCAACCATCATGGTTACGAAAGTTTAAATAAGCATAATATATTTTATTTCATATTTCCTCGTACTTTTATTTATTGTCATTTTAATTATTTTTATTTATTTTATATTGTTATTTAAATATCGTCATTTACTATACGCTTCGCTTAAAATATAAATCGACAAACCGATCATTAAACGGTAAACCCCCTTTTATATATTATTATATATAATTATATATATTTTGTACAAATATAGTTGTTTAAAAATATAGTGTTCAATAAGCTCGCTCCCTGTGGAACGAACCGGACTTCCTAAAAACTATACTACTCTACGATTAGGTACACCGCCTATAGTGTTGTAGCAAGGTTTAGGTATATCCATTTTGTAAATAAATAATTAAAACTTGTGTAATATTTCGTCGTATTTCGTATTTAAATTAATACTATTTCATATACACCTCGCATAACATCACAAACCCACCCATTTGACCCATTTCAAGTCAACCATAAACCCTAGAACCAATTTTACTAGCAACACAAGTGAGCTAGTGAATAACTAACCATTTTAGACTTAATAACACCAATTATTACTTTGAAACCCTAGGTTAGTCATTCTTGAGTCCTCTTGACTCAATCTTACCCAAAACCCCCAAAATCACCAATAAAAGGTTTTATGTTCATCACTAACCCAAGTTCTAACCCTTAAACAAATTAAATTAAGAAAATCAAAATTAGAACTTACCACCACAACCAAAACATAGCTAGAGAGGAGATGAACAACTTTATAACTCGAGCTAAGACCCGAAACTAGCTCCTTCTTCCTTTACTTGAGCTTTCTCTCACTCAAATGGGTTTCTCTCACTAAAATTGAATTAGAAAGATGAAGGTGGTTAAGAATGGAGTTATGACTCCCAACCCACTGATCTGGTGACCTTATCTCGTCCCCTAAGTGAAATTACCACAATGCCCTTTCAAAATATCTAATTAAAAAGGCAGAATCCGGCTACAGTAGGAGTGCGCCACGCGCACCCTTAAGTGTGCACTGAGCGCACCTAGGCCTAAACAGAATCTGACTTCTGTTTAAATCCAGAATTATTCCCACGCTTTATGTACTATAATTACACGTCTGTACAATAATTATTAGGGTGTTACATTTTCTCTCTAGTCTTTCTCACTCTAAAAAGTGTAAGTTTTAAATTTTCTTCTTCTTCTTCTTCTTCTTCTTCTTCTTCTTCTTCTTCTTCTTCTTCTTCTTCTTCTTCTTCTTCTTCTTCTTCTTCTTCTTCTTCTTCTTCTTCTTCTTCTTCTCTAAATCACGACATCATCATCATCTTTATAAGATCAAGCTTGCTAACTTTTTGATCTTGTTATATCTTGTAGATTCAAACTTTGATTTGAATCCTTCAAGAACATTAAATATTCAAGCTTTCTAGCTTTAAATCTTCATTACTTTGATGGATCTAAGCTTTATAGCTTAAGATCACTTTATTTTTGTTAAAAGATCAAAACTTTTGTTTATGATCTTCATGAAACTTGAAGATCTAGCTTCATGCTTTAAAGATCTTCAAGAACATTCAAGATTCAAGCTTTCTAGCTTTGAATCTTCATTACATTTGTTGGATCTAAGTTTTCTAACTTATGATCTCTTTTATTTTGTTAAAAGATCAATACTTGTGTTTATGATCTTCAAGAAACTTGAAGATCTAGCCTTTTGCTTTGAAGATCTTCAAGAACATAAAAGATTCAAGCTTTTTAGCTTTGAAATCTCATAACTTTTATTAAAAGGATCCAAGCTCTCTAGCTTAGGGTTCCATTACTTTTTTTGATCAAATTTATGTTCTTACTTGTTTGATTGAATGAAAGTTTGTAGCTTTAGTTGTAGATAGAACTTGCATTCGTGTTAAGACTAAGAACATGATGTAACCTTGGTTCATCATCCTTCTATAACTCTTAAGTGAGTTGTATTCTTGCTTAGTCTTGACATTGTATGTTGATGGTTGAAACTTGGTCAAAGTGATGCTAAAACATCAAAGAGTTGTACACTTGAAGCTTACACGCATCAAGGATGAGAACCGTGATGAGCATCAAGCACCAAGAAACCCACCGGAGCACTTTTTTGCCATTTTTCGGGGTCTGATCAGACTCCTAGGACTTCTGAAAAATTGATTTTCAGATATTTTGTTTTGATTAGATGACTTTTCGTTTAGGACTCACCTAAATCCGATATACGGTTTTGGATTTATAGCCTTCCGAAAGTCACTACGCCGTTGTAACGACGTGCTGAAAATTCTGACATACTCGCGCTTGAACCGTCGCCACGGTCAAATGACATCATGTTAGGATCTGAAAGTTGGATAGCTGTTAGAGGACTCACATACGGAGCCTTGGCCACTGACCACACATCTTTTCGGTTTCTATAGAGGTCGTAGCAGCTGTTTGAAGTCAGACTTTTGTTTCAATCTCTATTCTTGTTGAAAACTTACTTTAGCTTTTACGAATGATGATGATGATGATGATACTTAAGACTTAATTTATTCACTTTTAAACTTTTGGGGACAATATACTGACTTAGTGACCTTTGACTTAGGTTTACGACCTTTCGGACCAACTTTCTACTTGCATACTTCTCATATCAACTTTTACTGCTTATTCACTGTGAGTTATAGCTCCCTTTCTACTTTACTTTTTTGGGACTAAGAATACATGAGCTTTTTATGTTTTACATACTAGACACGAGTACTTAAACTTTATATATGTGTGGGTGACATAACGGCACAAAGATTCCCCTTAGCTCGGTAACGTTTAACTATTGGTTTATGAACCAGTAGACGTGAATCTTAGATATGGATCCATAGGGTTTGAAATCCCCACTCGGGCTAGTCGAGCTAGCATTCAACGGGTGTTTAATACTTCGTATACAGACGCACTCGCCAAGTGTACTTTGAATACGAAATCTCGTGGTCTACATTACATTACTGAATACAAACAAACTATAGCTCACCAACATTCGTGTTGACCTTTTAAGCGTGTATTTCTCAGGTGCTTAGACATTGTTGCTTTCGCTGTTAAACTTGCTGTCTTGGTGTTATGGACTTACTGTTATAGACTAGCTGTGTTAGACTTTCGCTGCATTACTTAGAGATGTCTCAATCATGGAACTTTTATTTTGCATTCGCAACTTATGTTATTTTGAATAATGGCTTTGTAACGACCTTTGTATCACGTTATATTTTGTAAAACATTTGAAGTTATCTTTTCGTGAATGCAAAACTCGTTTTTAAAACAGCATGTAGTATTATACCGTGTAATGGACCTGTTGTTGACAATTCGTACATGATGGTTTGTACGGGGCGTCACATTTGGTATCAGAGCATTGGTTGTAGGGAATTAGGTTGCATTAGTGAGTCTTGACTGAGCAGAGTAGGATTCGCTAATAGGACTAATCTACAACTTGCTCGTTTATTTGTTTTTGCAGAACTGCTGCATGCTACTGTATTATATTACTGCATGTTACTGCTTACTACTACTGCATGCTATTGCTTACCTTTACTGCTATGTGAACTTCCTGTATGCTACTGCTATTTTCTCGTTACTACATGCTACTATCTGCTTTTGATTGCATGTTACTTCTGTTTAATACTGTCACGACTACCATGCTATGTACTGCTCGGATGCTGTAGTGCCTGATTACGTGCTTGCTATATGTCTTAGTGACATGGAATAAGTAATTGATTGCTATATTACTATAGCATTATTACTTATTGGATAACATATTTTGATCTGAGTCAAAATTTTCGATTGGAAGATCGATGGCTAACGGAAGAGGTCCAAGGGAAATGCCTACAACAGCACAGATTGAGGAGATGATAGCCACTCGAGTAGCCGCAGCTATGGCGAATGCCAACCCCCAAACTCCACCGGCTAACCAGAACATTCGGAATGGGTGCACTTTCAAGGAATTTCAGAGTTGTAAGCCCCACAATTTCAGTGGAACAGATGGGCCAGTTGGGCTGATGAGATGGTTTGAGAAGTTGGAATCTGTGTTCCGTGTGAGTAACTGCTCCGAAGTGAATAAGACCAAGTTTGCGTCGTACACGCTGTCGGATGGCGCTTTGACTTGGTGGAATACATTTGTCCAGGCTCAGGGAATTGACGAAGCTTATGCTACATCATGGGAGGAGTTTAAGAGGGCTATGATTGAGGAATACTGCCCCAGAACTGAAATTCAAAAAATGGAAGCGGAATTTTGGGAACTGGAAGTTGTAGGAACTGACCTTGATGGCTACAACAGAAGGTACTTGGAGTTGGCATTGATGTGCCCCATAATGGTTACTCCGGAGTATAAACGGATGGAAAGGTATTTGTGGGGACTCCCTAAGGACATTCAGGAAAATGTCCCTTCTTCGAAACCAGTAAATGTCCCGGAAGCTATGCGCATGGTGCACACCTTGATGAATCAAATTACCCGCCAAGAGCCAGAGAAGGCGAAATCAGAATCGGGAGCTAGTAATGGGAAACGTAAGTGGGACGAAAACAAGGGAAAAGGTTTTGATCAAAACCTAGCTAAGAGGTATCAGAATTTTAAGGAAAACAACGACTGGAGGAACCCTAACCCGAACCCTAGATCTAAATCTAACTACAAAGGTATCCTTCCTTAGTGTAAGAGATGCTACAAACATCACATTGGACGCTGCAACGTAGTGTGTGAGAAGTGTAAGAGGATTGGACACGTCGGCAGAGATTATAAGAGCACCACCCCAGCTGTGAGGACAAACCCAAGTGGACCAAGGAAGTGCTATGAGTGCGGTCAGCACTCAGCAGGGCCACTTCAGGAATGAATGTCCCAACAAGAAGAAGGATGGCCGGCCAGCACGTGGACGAGTCTTCAACATGAATGCTAGAGATGCCCGCGAGGATCCTGACTTGGTTACAGGTACATTCACTATTAATAAACTATTAGGTTCTGTCATGTTTGATACCGGTGCCGATAGGAGTTATGTAGACACTTTTGCTCTAAGATAGATTGGTCGTTAGTGCCTTTGGATGAGAGTATTCTTGTTGAGGTAGCTAATGGAAAACTTGAGAAAGTTGACCAAATTGGCCGATGAGGTATTATAAACTTAGCTGGTGTGGATTTCGAGATTGATTTGATACCCATTAAGTTAGGGAGTTTTGATGTGATAGTCGGTATGGACTGGTTGTCCAAGGTACGAGTAGAAGTTATTTGTGGAGAGAAGATTCTTTGTATACTACGCAAAGATAGTGAGCCACTAATTGTTTACGAAGAGAGATGTAGCCCGAAGCTGAACCTTATTAGTTGCATGAAGGCACAAATGGTTATGAAAAAGGGGCGTTTTTCCATTTTGGCGCACGTGAAGAAGTTAGAAACTGAGGAGAAAAGCGTGGATGATGTACGAATTGTGAACGAATTTCCCGACGTCATTCCAGAAGAATTACCAGGATTACCCCCGCCGCGATCAGTGGAGTTCCAGATCGATCTGGTGCCAGGAGCTGCACCTATAGCTTGTGCACCTTATCGACTTACTCCTTCCGAACTGCAAGAGTTGCAGAGTCAACTGCATGAACTGCTAAACCGTGGAATTATCCGACCGAGTTCATCGCCTTGGGACGCACCTGTTTTGTTCGTGAAGAAGAAGGATGGATCTTTCCGCATGTGTATCGATTATCAGAAATTGAACAAGTTGACGATCAAGAATCGGTATCCCCTTCCTAGAATTGACGATCTATTCGATCAGCTGCAAGGATCCAGGATTTACTCCAAGATGGATTTACGATCAGGTTATCACCAGTTGAGGGTGAAGGAGAGCGATGTGCTGAAGACTGCGTTTCAAACTTGCTATGGCCCCCATGAGTTTCTAGTGATGCCATTCGATTTAACCAACGCACCTGCCGTGTTTTTGGATCTCATGAATCGTGTATGCAAGCCGTACCTAGACAAATTCGTTATCGTATTCATAGATGATATCCTAATCTATTCCAAAAGCGAAGAAGAACATGAGCAACATCTCCGACTCATGCTTGAACTCTTGAGACAAGAGCAACTCTATGCCAAATTCTCCAAGTGTGAATTTTGGTTGAAGGAAGTCCAATTTCTTGGTCATATTGTGAGCGATCAGGGTATCAAAGTCGATCGCACAAAGATCAAAGTCATCGGCAAGTGGGAAACCCGCACTACTCCTACTCATATCTGTCAATTTTTAGGCCTCTGTCGGTTACTATCGTAGATTCATCGAAGGTTTCTCTTTGATTGTGCGTCCTTTGACCGCGTTAACTCACAAGGGGAAGAAGTTTGTTTGGGAAACCGATCAAGAGTCGGCATTCTAAACCCTGAAGCAGAAGTTAACCACCGCTCCTATTTTGTCCCTTCTCGAAGGCAGTGATGACTTCGTTGTGTATTGCGATGCCTCCCGACAAGGTTTTGGGTGCGTATTGATGAAGAAGGTTATTGCTTACGCCTCCCGACAACTGAAGATTCACGAGCGAAACTACACAACTCACGATCTCGAACTTGGAGCCGTTGTCTTTGCACTCAAACTGTGGAGACACTATCTGTATGGAACCAAGAGCACTATCTTCACCGACCATAAAAGCCTCCAACACATATTTGATCAGAAGCAACTGAATATGAGACAGCGTCGATGGATCGAGACGTTGAACGACTATGATTGTGAACTTCACTACCATCCTGGCAAGGCAAATGTTGTAGCTGATGCCTTGAGCCGAAAGGAAAGAATGGTACCTCTTCGTGTCCGAGCCTTGAACGTCACCATTCACATGAATCTAAATAGCCAGATCCGTGTAGCTCAAGATGAGGCTCTTAAGAAGGAGAATATTTCTCATGAGCACTTGAACATTCTCGTCTCTCGATTCGAGGTCAAGGAGACTGGACTCCGATACCTTACCGGAAGAATTTGGGTTCCTAGTTATGGGGATTTACGAAGCCTTATTCTCGATGAAGCTCACAAGTCAAGGTATTTGATTCATCCAGGAGCTGGTAAGATGTACCACGACCTCAAGGTTCAATATTGGTGGCCAAACCTCAAAAGGAATGTTGCTACGTATGTTGGAAAGTGTTTAACTTGTTCCAAGATCAAGGCTGAACATCGGAAGCAGTCTGGGTTACTTCAGCAACCCAAAATCCCACAATGGAAGTGGGAGGGAATAACGATGGACTTCATCACGAAGCTACCGAAGACGGTAGGCGGTTATGATACCATCTGGGTTATCGTTGCCCATCTTACCAAATCTGCACACTTCCTAGCCATGAAGAAAACTGATACGATGGAGAGACTCGCACAACTATACATAAAGGAGATTGTATCTCGTCACGGCGTACCCTTATCGATTATTTTAGACTGAGACGCCCGTTTCGCTTTGATTTGTGCGAGGTGTACTAGGAAATAGTATCATTTTTACAAGGAAATACTATTAAATACGATACAATTTTACACAAGTGATTTATTTATTTATAGAGTGGATATACCTAAACCTTACTACAACACTTATAGGCAGTGTACCTAATCATACAGTAGTGTAGTTTTTAGTAAGTCCGGTTCATTCCACAGGGAGACTTAAACTAGTTCAACGCTATATTAGTTTTAACTTATAATTGCAAAAATACAAAAATATAAATATGTAATATGATTATTATAAAAGGGGGTTTTTACCGTTTAATGACCGGTTTGTCGATTTTAAAACTTTAGTCGCAGTTAAAACCTTATGTAAAATATTAAAAGTAAATATAACTTAATTTAAAGCATAAAGTAAATAACAATAATGAAATTGCGATAAATAAAAGTGCGATAATTAAAAAGTACGATAATTAAAAGTGCAATTAAATACAATGACAATAAATAAAAGTGCGATAATTAAAAGTGAAATTAAATATGAAAATAAAGGAATTATGCTTATTTAAACTTCCGTAATCATGATGTTTGACGTGTTGATTTTAGTTTATTCCCATGGGTTAATTGTCCTTTGTCCTGGATTATTTAATATGCACGTCTGGTTTTGTCCATAACAGTCCATCAGTCATAAATATAAAGTGCGAGTGTCCTCGTCATTTTATCCTTATATCCGAAGTCAAATATTTCAACTAATTGGGGACTTAAACTGTAACAAGGTTTTAATACTTTTGTTTAATAATTACACCAGGATATCGACTGCGTGTAACCCAAGGTTTTAATACTTTGTTAACAATTACGCCAAGTGTCCTTGTACATAATTTCACCCCTGTTTTAATAATTTCATAGACTATTAATCCATTCCCGTGTCAAGTTAAATGAACGATTATTCGTACATATAAATATCCCGCCCATCGTGTCCGATCGAGTGTATATGGTTATTTATAGGTACGTCTAATTGTAAATCTTTATATTAAAATTAACAAACTATCATTTAGTTAAACAAATATAAAGCCCATTAATAGCCCATAGTCTAATTTGCACAAGTGTCGTTCTTTTGTCCAAACCCCAATTATGGTACAAAGCCCAATTACCCAATTTTAAATATTTTAGTCCAACATCATGATTACTTCATCTTAAATAAGCATAATAATAACTTAGCTACGAGACATTAAATTAAAAATAACATTAACCATAACTTACAGTGATTAAAAATAGCGTAGCGTTACACGGACAGAATTTCGACTTACACCCTTATAACATTCGCTAACATACCCTTATTATTAGAATTTAAAATTAAAATTAAAATTATAATATATATATATATATATATATATATATATATATATATATATATATATATATATATATATATATATATATATATATATATATATATATATATATATATATATATATATATATATATACGAGTGATAGATAGAGAGATGATGGATATTGTGTTGAGCCAAAACCGCGAATTGATAGGGGTGTGGCCTGCCACCTACTACCATGCGATCGAATGGAAAATGGTCATGCTGGCCATGCGATCGCATGGCCCTGGAATTCAGCTCACATGTCTTTGTTTGCATTCTACCGACGGTTTTTATTATAATATATAATATATAAATAATTTATATAATTATTTAAATATTATATTTTATTCTTGTGCATAGTTGACTTATAATTTTTAGTCAGTTGCGTCGAGCGTTGAGAGTTGACTTTGGTCCCGGTTTCGGATTTTCGAGCGTCCTTGCGTACAATTTAATATCTTGTATTTTGCGTTTCGCGTCTTGTACTCTTGTAATTTTGAGACGTTTCTCACCAATAATTTGAACCACTTTGATTGTATTTTGTACTTTTGAGCTTTTTGGTCGTTTGCGTCTTCAATTAGTCGAATCTGTCTTTTGTCTTCACCTTTTATTATTTAAACGAATATCACTTGTAAATAGAACAGTTGCAACTAAAAGCTTGTCTTTCTTGAGGGATAATGCTATGAAATATATGTTCGTTTTTAGCATTATCAAATATTCCCACACTTGAGCGTTGCTTGTCCTCAAGCAATATAGTCTTGAAATAAAAACATACTAGAATCACTTCTTTATTCTTCACACTTTGTACATCAGTGATTTCTATACGGCGGTATGAACAATGGTAGTAACGATGTGGTTTACAGTCCCACATGACTATGAAAATTTAGATCCTTTAAGGAAATTGGATCTTTATGAAAACATTTGATCTTTTGAAAATTAAATCTAGCTTTTACTCTAGATAAGTTTTCCGGAATAACCCTTCACCGGTGTTTGCAAATTGTTTTTGTGGGTTTGGTGGGTTTCAGATTTGAAAACTTTAGCTCAAAACTTGCGGTTTTGTGTCACCCACTTGCTAACCTTGTATTGGGAAAGCAACACGTCCAGTATACTTGCTCAGTATATTACCTTTCGGTAAAATACCGTCTGGTTGTAAAGGAAAGCGTTGAACAAGCAACTGTTAAGGCAATGTCCCCTGACATGCTTTTAATTATGGTCTATAACGTGTCGGATGCAATTACTATCCTTGGTAGGAGCAATAGTAAAGCTCACCCTTATAATTTTTCGGTCTGGCACAAGGTCCTGTCTTTGACCATGCTATGCAACCACCGTTCTTACAGTTGACACCCGATTTGGTTCAGGTGACCTAATGAATTCCAGGTGAATTCCTAGGATTTTACGTTCAATGGTAATGAACGCATTGAAAATGGGTTTTCAGAAAACAAATCGGTTTGTAATTTTGATCAAAATATTTTCTCGTTCAAGCTCGAGTTTGGATATCATCAAATTTCATGAGTTTGTAATTCTCAATCTTTAAGGTCAATCTCTAGGATTGAGTAATATCAGTCTTAAAAGCTGATTTTTAATCTTTAAGGAGATTATCCTTTCTGGTGGTCTGATTCATTAGTCTTATCAAGCTAATTTGCACGGCGTACTCCCCATTTTACGAGACAGATCCTCTCATGGTTAGGATAAGTCTGACCACTTGGCGACCCTGTTTGATGCTGAGGTCCGTGGATTTCCAGCTGATTTTCGAGAAAACTTTTCAAGGTTTTTCGTAGACTCTATAACTGGTCTGGACGACAACTTCCTGACCTAAATCAAGAAGCGCGTTTCTTTTTCGGAGGACTTTGCTTCCTTTTAATGATGGAATTGATTCATTGTGTAGATCCATCTTTCTTTCAAATATATTACAGTAAATCGGGTAAAACTGATTAGTTTAGTCTAAAACAAAAGCACCTGCAATAATCTGTACCAAATATGTGATATGTGTTTTAAATAACTTGGTAAATTCTTCCCACACTTAGCTATTATTTATTTTTTTTCTTTGCCTTTTTATTTTCCTCTATTCCATTTTAAATGAATTCTAACGTTTTGGGTTGTTTCTCCATTTATGTTCTCTCCGAGGTAACAATAATTTCGGCATTAACACCTAGTTTTATCGTTCATAAATATGTATAAACATGATTTTGAATTCATTTAGTTGAAAATTTTTCAAATTTTCACAAAATTTGGCAATTAAACTAAGTGTAAACCCGAGAGAATTTATAACCCTTCCCCACACTTGAGATCATGCAATGCCCTCATTTGCATGAAATCAGACTATAATTATAAATTCATGAGGGTGATTAGTATAGAAAAGTGATTAAAAATACCGAGTTTGCAAACATATTATTTTATATCACATTTGATATTTTGCGTCTTGTCGTCAAAATTAGTAGCTTTTGCTGAACTTAATGTCAGTCTTTGAAAATGCGTTGTTTTACTCTGTTTTGTACATAGGATAAACTACAAACATACACAATATTTTTATTATTATTTTTTTTTTGGTATACTTTAGATCAATAATAACAAAAATAATGATAACAAAATTTTTCGTCCCGCCCTCGGGTAAAGCAATTTCGGTTCCATGACCTATTCTTCAACTTACGATGAATTTTAGAAATTATTTTTTTAAACTTAATGAAATAAAGTAAATTTTGTTTTTAAATTCACACAAAACTTAAATTTAAAAAGCATATTAATTTCAAACAAAACCTACAAAACAAAAATTCAGAATGGGGGGAGAAAACTAGTTCTTTAGTGTCTGCTAGCGGAAAAGACCAATCGAATTCCATTCTCGGAACTACACGAGAACAGAACAACTAACCCTAGATAGCATTATTTCTTAGAACATTTGAATCTCCCCACACTTAGGTAGCTGTGGTGTCGAAATTGTGGTTAACTTCATTGTCAATTTCTCTTGGACCATAATCAACTTGCATATCTGTGACTTTTGCTTTAAGCCATTGGTCGGATTCCTGTGTAATATCCACAAATTCAACTAGTTTCACCTTTTCTCTAGGAGATAGATTGGATACTAACCGGTTATATAACTTAAAGTTCCCCTTGGTTCTAGCATCGCGAATCCGTTTAATAAGTTTCTTCATTGAACTGTTAATAACGGAGTCATTTAATTTTGTATCAACAATGGGGTTCTTTGTTATTAGGTCATCATTAGGTGTTACTTCATTTTCCCCACACTTAGGCATTTTATTATTGTTAAGCACCACCGTTGGAGTTGGTAAAACAACGTGGTTCTTACCAATCATTTTTGTTGGTTCAACGGTTTTGGTTGGTGGAGATTTAGACTTTCGACTCACAAAGGTGATCAATTTTTCATCATTACTAAGTGTCATTATGCCCTCTCTTACATCAAATAACGCCCCGGTGGACGCTAAGAATGGTCGACCTAAAATTAGAGGAATGTTTGAGTCCTCTTCTATGTGAATGACAATAAATTCGACTAAAAAGGTTAAATTACCCACTTGAACAGGTAGGTTGTCAGCAATTCCAACTGGGTGCCTAATTGTTTGATCAAAGAGTCAAACACTCATTTCTGTTGGACTTAACTCACCTACTCCTAATCTCTTATATAATGAAAGAGGCATAACACTCACACTTGCACCTAAATCTGCTAGTGCATCATACATGACACAATCACTAAGTAGACAAGGAACAATAAATTCACCTGGATCACCCAACCTGGGTGGAGGTTTCGGTGGAACTGTCTTCTCCGGGTTTATTTTTACGGTTTTTATTTCTTGTACTTTCTTATTCTTCTTCTTCTTTCTAGAGGTATCACAAACTTTATTACCTATTACTTGCTCATAATCAACTCCTTTTCTTGGAAACGGGATGGGTGGTCTGTATGGTGCCACCACTGGCTTTACATACTCGAGTGGTGGTGGTGTTGTAACTTCTTCATTGTTACTCACATCTAAAACCTTCCCATCTTCTTGTGCTGGTTTTTCAGAATTCGTTGAAACCATATTAACATTCTCATTCCGAGGATTTACTTAAGTATTACTCGGTAGCTTTCTTTGTCCCCTCTCACTCATCATGCTAGCAAGAGTACCTACGTGTTTTTCTAGATTCAAAATGGAAGCTTGTTGAGTTCTTAATGACTGATCAAACCTCTCATTTGTTTGAGTTTGAGATGTAATAAATTGTGTTTGAGATTCCATTAGTTTTGCCATCATTTCTTCTAGATTTGGCTTTTTCTCTTCGGTTTGTTGTGGTGGTTTATACAAGCTAGGTCCTTGTTGATTGAAAGTGTTGTTTTGAGTTGGTTGGCTATTCGGAATTTGTTGGTTGTACGAGTTATTGTGTGGCCCATTTGGATTGTAAAGAATGTTTTGATTTCGATTGAAGTTTGGCCTTGGAGGTTGATAATTATTTCCCGGCCTTTGGTTCATGTAGGAAACATTCTCACGTTGTTCCATCGTTTGTTCAATGTGACAATCTTTCGTTAAGTGTGGTCCACCGCATTGCTCACAACTAATTCGTATTGCGTGAATATCTTTATTCATCTTTTCCATTCGTCTTTCGAAAGCATCTATTTTTGCTGAAACGGAATCAAAGTCATGGCGAGAATCAGCTCTAGCCGCTTTAGATGATCGAAAGATATCTTTTTCCTGGTGCTACTCATGTGAGTGGGATGCTGTGTTATCAATAATTTTGTAGGCTTCAGTTGCAGTTTTCTTCATAATGGAACCACCAGCTGTTATGTCGATGTCTTTTCGTGTAGCAACGTCGCATCCTTGGTAGAATATTTGTACTATTTGATAAGTGTCTAAACCATGTTGTGGACATCCTCTCAACAACTTTCCAAATCTTGTCCACGCCTCATATAATGTTTCATTTGGCTTTTGTGTGAATGTAACAATTTCTCCTTGAAGTCTCACGGCTTTAGATGCCGGAAAGAATTGTTTAAGAAATTTTTCAACTAAAACATCCCATGTATCAATCGCCCCTTCAGGTAATGATTCTAACCAATCTTTGGCTTCTCCGTTTAAAGTCCAGGGAAATAACATGAGATAGATCTGTTCATCCTCCACTTCTCGGATTTTAAATAGAGTACAGATCCTATTAAAGGTTCGAAGATGTTCGTTTGGATCTTCTTTTGGCGTACCACTATATTGGCATTGATTAGTTACCATGTGTAGGATTTGCCCCTTGATTTCATAATCTGGCGCATTAATGTCTGGCTTAATAATGGCGTGACCTTGGCCCGTGCGTGTGGCTCTCATTCGGTCTTCCATACTTAGAGGTTCCGTTACTTCCATAATTGAATTTGTTGAATCTGAATCACTAGAAGATTCCGATTTAACGGTTTGTGGATCAGGAGGAATGATTAGTGGTTCAGGATCATGGAATTGTCCTTGAATATCCTCCGGGTTTTCAATTTTGAATTCGGGTTCAAAAAATGGATTATCAGGATTTTGAGTTGGAGTACTTGGATTACTAGATGATGTTTCTAGAGAAAAATCAACAGCGACAATGTTGGCTAGATGTCTTGATCGAGTTACAGGTGGTGAACGTATGAAAGGTGGTGAACGTTTTGCTCGGTGCATTCATAGAATATCATATTAGTTATAAAAGATAAAAATTAATTAAGTTATCAAATTAATAGACTTTTCTGATTTTGCCTACGTTTCGAATAGCCAATAGATGCAGCAGGTAGCCAGGACCCTTTAAATCGGAAGCCCACAACTCTCCACTAACAAATCCAACTATTACTACGAACCAGAAAATTTTGGATGTCTATCAATTTAACCGCTTAAAATAATTTTTCGTTTTGAAATTTTTGAGAAGAAATAGAAAATTCTATGTCCTAAAAACTAGAGCGTCGAGAAATAAGAAAGAAAAAGAGCGCGTCGTAAAAGGTCGAAAAATAAGCGTCGAAAAATAAAAGTCGAAAAATAATAATAAAATGCAGCGTCAAAACTTAAAAGTCTAAACACTAAAAATTAAAACTTACGTCTAAAGGTATTAAAGCTTAAAGGAATTCTATATCCAAAATGGCAATAACTTAAAAAGGTACTAAAATATAAAAACGGCGTCGCAAATTTCTAAAGCACCTAAATCTTAGTCTAAAGAAAAAGCACTTAAGGGATTTTACGGCAAAGCCTAAAAATCTAAAAATAAAAATAACTATGGTAAAAACTATGACTTAAAACTAAATACGAGCGAAAATACAAATATTAGGCTAAAACGAATAAAAAGATACAAAATAATCTTAAAGTTATAAAAAGTACTATTTTTATAAAAATATTATTTTTATATTATTTATTTTATAAAAATATTAATTTTGTAATTTAATTAAACTAATTAAACTTAATAATACAAATTAAATAAAAACTAAACTAAATAATTAAATAACTAAACCCTAATTAGGGTTTTAATTAAATATTAATAATAATAATAATTACACCCTACTGTCGGCTGAGGTTACCAGGCGAGTCAAATCAGGTCATGCGATCGCATGGCCTGACCGTTGAAATACCATGCGATCGCATGGTCTGCGAATTTGGGCCAGAACCTGGACTGCAACAGTGATCGGGCCGAATGGTTTTATAAATTTTTTTTTCTGTTTTCTGTTTTAATAAATAAATATATAAATAAAAAACTTGTATTTTAAAAACTAAAATAAAAATAAAGAAACTTTATAATTATATATATATATATATATATATATATATATATATATATATATATATGTAACAAATTCTTAATTATATATATATATATATACATATATTTTGTATTTTTTTTATATATTTATATATTTAGTGTTGCGCTTTCGGCGTTTTAGCTGTCCCCGGCAGCGGCGACAAAAATACTTGATGTGTGCGAGGTGTACTAGGAAATAGTATTATTTTTACAAGGAAATACTATTAAATACGATACAATTTTACACAAGTGATTTATTTATTTATAGAGTGGATATACCTAAACCTTGCTACAACACTTATAGGCAGTGTACCGAATCGTACAGTAGTGTAGTTTTTAGTAAGTTCGGTTCGTTCCACAGGGAGACTTAAACTAGTTCAACGCTATATTAGTTTTAACTTATAATTGCAAAAATACAAAAATATAAATATGTAATATTATTATTATAAAAGGGGGTTTTTACCGTTTAATGACCGGTTTGTCGATTTTAAAACTTTAGTCGCAGTTAAAACCTAATGTAAAATATTAAAAATAAATATAACTTAATTTAAAGCGTAAAGTAAATAACGGTAATGAAATTGCGATAAATAAAAGTGCGATAAAATTGTGATAATTAAAAAGTACGATAATTAAAAGTGCAATTAAATACAATGACAATAAATAAAAGTGCGATAATTAAAAGTGCAATTAAATATGAAAATAAAGGAATTATGCTTATTTAAACTTCCGTAATCATGATGTTTGACGTGTTGATTTTAGTTTATTCCCATGGGTTAATTGTCCTTTGTCCTGGATTATTTAATATGTCCGTCTGGTTTTTGTCCATAACAGGCCATCAGTCATAAATATAAAGTGCGAGTATCCTCGTTATTTTATCCTTATATCCGAAGTCAAATATTCCAACTAATTGGGGACTTAAACTGTAACAAGGTTTTAATACTTTGTTTAATAATTACACCAGGATATCGACTGTGTGTAACCCAAGGTTTTAATACTTTGTTAACAATTATGCCAAGTGTCCTTGTACATAATTTCACCCCTGTTTTAATAATTCCGTAGACTATTAATCTATTCCCGTGTCTGGTTAAATGAACGATTATTCGTACATATAAATATCCCGCCCATCGTGTCCGATCGAGTGTATATGGTTATTTATAGGTACGTCCAATTGTAAATCTTAATATTAAAATTAACAAACTATCATTTAGTTAAACAAATATAAAGCCCATTAATAGCCCATAGTCTAATTCCCACAAGTGTCGTTCTTTTGTCCAAACCCCAATTATGGTACAAAGCCCAATTACCCAATTTTAAATATTTTAGTCCAACATCATGATTACTTCGTCTTAAATAAGCATAATAATAACTTAGCTACGAGACATTAAATTAAAAATAACATTAACCATAACTTACAGTGATTAAAAATAGCGTAGCATTACACGGATAGAATTTCGACTTACACCCTTACAACATTCGCTAACATACCCTTATTATTAGAATTTAAAATTAAAATTAAAATTATAATATAAATATATATATATATACGAGTGATAGATAGAGAGATGATGGATATTGTGTTGAGCCAAAATCGCGAATTTATAGGGGTGTGGCCTGCCACCTACTGCCATGCGATCGCATGGAAAATGGTCATGCTGGCCATGCGATCGCATGGCCCTGGAATTCAGCTCACATGTCTTTGTTTTCATTCTGCCGACGGTTTTTATTATAATATATAATATATAAATAATTTATATAATTATTTAAATATTATATTTTATTCTTGTGCATAGTTGACTCATAATTTTTAGTCCGTTGCGTCGAGCGTTGAGAGTTGACTTTGGTCCTGGTTCCGGATTTTCGAACGTCCTTGCGTACAATTTAATATCTTGTATTTTGCGTTTCGCATCTTGTACTCTTGTAATTTTGAGAAGTTTCTCACCAATAATTTGAACCACTTTGATTGTATTTTGTACTTTTGAGCTTTTTGGTCGTTTGCGTCTTTAATTCGTCGAATCTGTCTTTTGTCTTCACCTTTTATTATTTAAATGAATATCACTTGTAAATAGAACAGTTGCAACTAAAAGCTTGTCTTTCTTGAGGGATAATACTATAAAATATATGTTCGTTTTTAGCATTATCACGCTTCTAGATTTTAACGTTCTTTACAAGAAGCTTTGGGAACACATTTAGATATGAGTACTGCGTATCACCCGCAAACTGACGGACAGAGCGAACTCATGATTCAAACCCTGGAGGACATGCTGTGTGCTTGTGTAATTGATTTCGGAAAGGCTTGGGAAAAGCATTTGCCGCTGGCTGAATTCTCTTACAATAATAGTTATCACGCGAGCATTAAGGCTGCACCTTTCGAAGCTTTATATGGCCGCAAGTGTCGTTCTCCTATCTGTTGGACCGAAGTAGGTGAAAAGCAACTCACCGGACCCGAACTCGTCCATGAAACAACCGAGAAGATTGTCCAAATTCAAGCAAGGCTCAAGACTGCCCGTGATCGTCAAAAGAGCTATGTCGATCTTAAGCGTAAAGATCGCGAATTCCAAGTAGGTGACCGAGTGATGTTGAAAGTCGCACCTTGGAAAGGTGTAATCTGTTTTGGAAAGCGTGGGAAGCTAAATCCGCGATATATTGGTCCTTTTGAAGTCTTGGAGTGTGTTGGATCCGTTGCTTACTGTTTGAATCTTCCGACTCAATTGAGCGCAGTTCATCCACTTCCACGTGTCGAATCTGAAGAAATCTCTTGCTGAACCAGAACTTGTCATACCTCTTGAGGAGCTTACGATTGATGAAAAACTCCACTTCATGGAAGAACCTGTTGAAATTATAGACCATGAGGTCAAAACCTTGAAACGCAACAAGATTCCAATTGTCCGAGTCCGTTGGAATGCTAAACGAGGACCCGAGTTCACTTGGGAGCGAGAGGATTAAATGAAGCCGAAATATCCTCACCTCTTCACAACTCTACCGTCTACCTCAGCTTAAAATTTCGGGACGAAATTTTCATTAACAGGTGGGTAATGTAACGACCCGACTTTTTCGACTTACTTTTGTGCTTGTTACTTTCTGCGAAACCGCGTATTTGTGCGTACTATGTTGGTTTATATTCTGGGATCTTATTTCATGTTAATTACTTTCATTAATACCATACAACGTGCCATTAAGTACTTAGTTACTTAACTTGATCTCCGAATGCTTTTATGACCATTAGTGTCACTTAATGTTTAGAACGAGCTATATTTTTTGGTACACATTTAACTTTTGTCATAATTGGAATATTACGACTACGTAATACTAATTGTTATTTCCTAATAACAATTACTTGGGTTTTTGGTTGCTTAATTACGTTTAGTAATTTACTTATGCTCACAAGTTAGTCTTGTTGAACTTTCTACCTTGTTGGACTTTAGCCCACCCTACTCTAGCTAATGGACCATTTAATTAGCCCAATTTTAAATGGATTATGACTCATTAAGATGTAGGACAAAAACCCATTTATAAGAGACAACATACTAGCATTTTTGTTAACCATTATCACAAATGTTGCATGGGATCCTAACAATAAGCACCACCTTTAGACCACCACTAACCAAAAAGCAAAAAGGTGTCCCCCTTGAAACCGTCGGCCACCCTCACCCCTCACCACTATATATATCATGCTCATTTCATCCATTTTTCACTTGATCTCATTCTCATTTTACACACACTTACTCTCTTATTTTCTCTCTAGTCTTTCTCACTCTAAAAAGTGTAAGTTTTAAATTTTCTTCTTCTTCTTCTTCTCTAAATCACGACACCATCATCATCATCTTTATAAGATCAAGCTTGTTAGCTTTTTGATCTTGTTATATCTTGTAGATTCAAACTTTGATTTGAATCCTTCAAGACCATTAAAGATTCAAGCTTTCTAGCTTTGAATCTTCATTTTTTGATGGATCTAAGCTTTATAGCTTAAGATCACTTTATGTTTGTTAAAAGATCAAAACTTTTGTTTAAGATCTTCATGAAACTTGAAGATCTAGCTTCATGCTTTAAAGATCTTCAAGAACATTCAAGATTCAAGCTTTCTAGCTTTGAATCTTCATTACTTTTGTTGGATCTAAGTTTTCTAACTTATGATCTCTTTTATTTTGTTAAACGATCTAAACTTGTGTTTATGATCTTCATGGAACTTGAAGATCTAGCCTTTTGCTTTGAAGATCTTCAAGAACATAAAAGATTCAAGCTTTCTAGCTTTGAAATCTCATAACTTTTGTTAAAAGGATCCAAGCTCTCTAGCTTAGGGTTCCATTACTTTGTTTGATCAAATTTATGTTCTTACTTGTTTGATTGAATGAAAGTTTGTAGCTTTAGTTGTAGATAGAACTTGCATTTGTGTTAAGACTAAGAACATGATGTAACTGATAATGCTAAAAACGAACATATATTTCATAGCATTATTCCTCAAGAAAGACAAGCTTTTAGTTGCAATTGTTCTATTTACAAGTGATATTCGTTTAAATAATAAAAGGTGAAGACAAAAGACAGATTTGACGAATTGAAGACGCAAACGACCAAAAAGCTCAAAAGTACAAAAGACAATCAAAGAGGTTCCAATTATTGATAAGAAACGTCTCGAAATTACAAGAGTACAAGATTCAAAACGCAAAGTACAAGATATTAAATTGTACGCAAGGACATTCGGAAATCCGGAACCGGGACCAGAGTCAACTCTCAACGCTCGACGCAACGGACTAAAAATTACAAGTTAACTATGTATATAAATATAATATAATATATAATTAATTATATAAATTATATATATTATATTTATATAATAAACCGTCGGTAAACAAAGAGCCAAAATGGAGTGAGCTGTATTTACAAACTCCGCGACTCGCGGAGTTTGAAGGCAAAAAGGGTCGCGAGTCACGGAGCCCCAAATTCTGAAACTCCCTATAAAAGCAAACGAATTCTGATCGCAAAAACCAACATATATATCCATCCTCTCTATATCTATACGTAAATATTTATATTTATATTTTAATTTTAATTTTAATTTTAATCCTAATAATAAGGGTATGTTAGCGAATATTGTAAGGGTGTAAGTCGAAATTCTGTCCGTGTAACGCTACGCTATTTTTAATCATTGTAAGTTATGTTCAACCTTTTTAATTTAATGTCTCGTAGCTAAGTTATTATTATGCTTATTTAATCCAAAGTAATCATGATGTTGGGCTAATTACTAAAATTGGGTAATTGGGCTTTGTACCATAATTGGGGTTTGGACAAAAGAACGACACTTGTGGAAATTAGACTATGGGCTATTAATGGGCTTTATATTTGTTTAACTAAATGATAGTTTGTTAATGTTAATATAAAGATTTACAATTGGGCGTCCCTATAAATTACCATATACACTCAATCGGACACGATGGGCGGGGTATTTATATGTACGAATAATCGTTCATTTAACCGGACACGGGAATGGATTAATAGCCACTAGAATAATTAAAACAGGGGTGAAATTATGTAAAAGGACACTTGGCATAATTGATAACAAAATATTAAAACCTTGGGTTACACTCAGTCGACATCCTGGTGTAATTATTAAACAAAGTATTAAAATCTTGTTATAGTTTAAGTCCCCAATTAGTTGGAATATTTAACTTCGGGTATAAGGATAATTTGACGAGGATACTCGCACTTTATATTTATAACTGATGGACTGTTATGGACAAAAACCAGACGGACATATTAAATAATTCAGGACAAAGGACAATTAACCCATGGGCATAAAACTAAAATCAACACGTCAAACATCATGATTATGGAAGTTTAAATAAGCATAATTCTTTTATTTCATATTTAATTTCCTTTATTTTATATTTAATTGCACTTCTAATTATCGCATTTTTATTGTTATTGTATTTAATTGCACTTTTAATTATCATACTTTTTAATTATCGCAAGTTTATTTTATCACACTTTTATTATTCGCAATTTCATTATCGTTATTTACTTTACGCTTTAAATTAAGTCTTGTATTTATTTATTATTTTACATTTGGTTTTAACTGCGAATAAAGTTTTAAAATCGACAAACCGGTCATTAAACGGTAAAAACCCCCCTTTATAATAATAATATTACTTATATATATATTTGTATTTTTATAAAAGTAAACTAATATAGCGTTAAGCTTTGTTTAAAGATTTTCCCTGTGGAACGAACCAGACTTACTAAAAACTACACTACTGTACGATTAGGTACACTGCCTATAAGTGTTGTAGCAAGGTTTAAGTATATCCATTCTCTAAATAAATAAATATCTTGTGTAAAATTGTATCGTATTTAATAGTATTTTCTTGTAAAATTTAATAGTATTTTATACCCCTCCGCCACGACATCAGTAACCTTGGTTCATCATCCTTCTAGAACTCTTAAGTGAGTTGTATTCTTGCTTAGTCTTAACATTGTGTGTTGATGGTTGAAACTTGGTCAAAGTGATGCTAAAACATCAAAGAGTTGTACACTTGAAGCTTACACGCATCAAGAATGAGAACCGTGATGAGCATCAAGCACCAAGAAACCTACCGGAGCACTTGTTTGCTATTTTTCGGGGTCTGATCAGACTCCTAGGACTTCTGGAAAATTGATTTTCAGATAGTTCGCTCACTCATCTGGTTTACAATTAGAACTAGAATAAGTAATCTCTAAAACTTTTAGAAACTACATATTATCTGCAGAATATTTCTTCGATGAAGTTATGAATCAATACTTCATCGTTTGTTGTTGTTGGTATTCCTTGGTATCTATAGTGCGTATGACGTTGATGCTCGTGGAACATCTTGTGATGTCGAATCATGGAATGTGGATGTTGTTGATGGTGGTAATGGTACTGTTGGTGTTGATGATGGTGGTACTGTTGATGCCGGTGATGCTGCTGGTGCTTGTAATCTTTGCACCATATTCTCCAAAGCCACTACCCGAGCGCGAAGCTCGTTGACTTCTTCTACTACACCGGGATGATTGGCGGTTCGGACGAGTGGATGAATAAGATCTAGAATTTGAGATAGTATATAATCATGACGAGATACTCTGGAAATGAGAGAGAAAATGGTATTACGAACAGGTTCGCCGGTAAGTGCTTCAGGTTCTTCGCCAAGAGGGGAATGTGGTGGATGGAAGGGATCACCTTCTTCTTGTCTCCAATGACTAAGTAGGCTACGAACCCATCCCCAATTCATCCAGAATAGGTGATGGCTGATTGGTTGATCTATTCCGGTTACACTGCTTTCGGAGCTCAGGTGGATATCCATATCGGAATAGCTGTCGGAATCCGAGGAATTTGAACTAGATGCGGGATCCATTTTGTATAATCTGTGATGACCCGAAAATTTCCGACCAAATTTAAACTTAATCTTATTATGATTTCGACACGATAAGCAAAGTCTGTAATGCTGAGTCTCAAAAACTTTGAACTGTTTTCATAAATGCATTTAACCTCGACCACTTTCGACGATTCACGAACAATTAATTGTAAATAGATATGTGTGTGTGTGTATATGTATATATATATATATATATCTATATATAAATAATTGGATATATAATATTAAATATTATATGTTGTTGTTATTAAAATTAATTATGTAAAATAAAATAAAAAAATGATATTATGATAATTATTATTAAAAACAGATATATATATATATATATATATATATATATATATGTAT
The DNA here is from genome assembly GCF_046630445.1 of Rutidosis leptorrhynchoides. Taxonomy (NCBI): domain Eukaryota; kingdom Viridiplantae; phylum Streptophyta; class Magnoliopsida; order Asterales; family Asteraceae; genus Rutidosis; species Rutidosis leptorrhynchoides. The sequence continues at coordinate 557,146,413 of NC_092336.1, read as the reverse complement.
GTGTGTATATATATATGTGTGTGTATATATATATATATATATATATATATATAAAGTATATTATAAATAAATATTAAATGATTGTAATACTCGTTGATGTTTCGATTGATATTAAACAAGTAAGTGACAAAATTTTACAAGGAATAAGACCAAAATATATAAATTTATAATACTTCATTCTATGTAAATAATTATGTATTAATCTGTTATATTAATAACATTATTATTAATATTAAAACAAGCATTAATATTCATTATTATTAATAATTATTATCATTGTTATTAATATTTATTATTATTATGATAATTGTTATTATTACTAATATTAAAAAATATTATACATTTTAGTAATTATTAATATTAAATATAATATATAAAAAAAATGATTAAACATCTGTTATACATCTTTTTCACTTGGTTTTTCCTGTCTCCAAAAACATATATCCGTGAATCGATGTACCAATCAATTTGTTATCCATCGACATCCCTACCTATCAACATCTCTATCTATAAATCACTTTATTATGTATGATTTACATACATACACTGCATTTGACAACTATGTAAATATCATCCAATATTTTTTTTTGTTACCAATCCCTTTCTGTGCTTCTTTTGTTGAACCACTTGTAAGTGTAACTTTCATTTATGTTTCATCATTTAGCCATCCCCTAAAATATACATATACACGCATGCAGAGATTTAAAAACCGCAACTTGTATCCTACCTCTATTATTCAATCACCAAGAGATAATTATGCACACACACCCACCACTATACAATTATTTTCTTTCAAACTTTACACATATACATACATATATCTTCCCTGCCATCTTGATTTTGAACTCATCAAATGTTTTTTCCTTTCTGTCTCTCTTCAATTTGTAACCAGACCCACTTAGCATTTCTTTTGTTCGATGCAACCCACTTAAGGGTTGATGTTATCTAGTTGTTTGATGGTACCGTTGTTCAAGACAAAACACCACGTCAACCACTACCATAACCTTCCACCGCATCCACCCTAGACAACCATGATCACCAACCGTCGCCACAACCTCCACTTTAATTAAACCCATTATATTTTCCTTCTTTATTTTTCTCTTGTTCCATTCGTGGATGAACTAACACCACTGCCGTTATACCTCTGTTGAATCTCTCGTTAACCCATCACCAACAACACCGTTAACAACCCACCAACATCATCACGATTATACCTACTGCTGTATACTTATTGTTTCTTCGGTCTCCATTACCAAAACATAACCAAGCTGCAGTTCCAGCTTCTGTAACAGTGAAGAAAGATTGAGGTAATGATCGACTATTGCTGCTTCTTTTCTTCGTAAATCTAATCGAATAACACCATGCTACTGCTATAATGTCCCTACTATTTACTTTTCGTGTTCAATGAACAAACACTTTTGCTGTTGCGTGATATGATTGAACCAAGTTGCCGTGTCTGCTGCATAATTGGAGGACAGCTGTTTTTTTTCTTTTTCTGTTCTAGCCGACAAGAAAATATAAAACAATAACTAGACTAATGCCATTCGTATTTGAACATGATATTGGACTTGCTATTTGGGCTAAATAATTTTTGATGGGCTATTGCATTTATCTGGGCTCAAAAACTGTTACCATTTTAGAACAATAACAGTATTGATAATTAATAAATGTTGATGAATTATGATGGTGACGATAAGATGATGATATTAAGATAATGATAGCGGTGATGATCTGATGATGCTATGTGATATTATGATGCCAGCGATTTATGATGATGACATAAGATGATAAACAATTAATCGATGATGATGTTAAACTAATCACTTTTTTGTATATCATCATCACTAATCGTAACCCGTTTCTTGTTATTCCTATTTGTAAACGAAAACCAAAATCAACCATTCCACCTTTGTTCTTTCTTCTTCAATACCTTATCAAGACCCACTTGCATTTATCGAAATCAATTGTGTTAATTCGCTACTGTAAACCACCACTAATGACAGAATAAACAATTAGGGTATGATGATAAAGATCATACGATAATGATGAAACTGTGAGGAAGAAGAAAACAAGAAAAACGGGTTAAATAAATTTAGGATACGGTTTATAACTGATAAGTAACAACAGACGGATGGTTAAGGGGTGTTTCGGGTTAGCAAAAGGTCGCGGGTTCGATCGGGCTAAGCCAGTTATTTTTTTTGGAGCTCTTTCTTGTGAAGGTAGTTATTATTATTAATATTCTTACTATTATTATTATTATTATTATTATTATTATTATTATTATTATTATTATTATTATTATTATTATTATTATTATTATTATTATTATTATTATTGTTGTTGTTGTTGTTGTTGTTGTTGTTGTTATTATTATTATTATTATTATTATTATTATTATTATTATTATTATTATTATCATTATTATTATTACTAATCTATCATTATTGTTATTATTATTATGATTAATAAATCTGATTATTATTATTAACATTATTTTAGTATTATTACAATTATTATTATTATTTTTTATTATTTATTTTTTTATCTTTATCAAAGATATGTATATAAAACTATATTTAATACATATAACATCTATATTGATATTATTGTAATAAATATTAAGTAATTATTTAAAACATATAAAATAAATATAGTTAATTAATTAATGATACATATAAATTACTAATATAAGAAGTATATTAATAATATAACTTGTTAATTGTTATTATATGTATTAATATATATACCTGATATAGGTTCGTGAATTCGAGGCCAACCTTACATTTGTTCAGTGCCATCATATGCGTAAATACTACGAAATACAGTATTGTGAGTTTCATTTCCTCCCTTTTTAAATGCTTTTGCAATATATATTTTTGGGACTGAGAATACATGCGCTGCTTTTATAAATATTTTACGAAATAAACACAAGTAATAGAAACTACATTCTATGGTTGAATTATCGAATCGAATATGCCCCTTTTTAGTCTGGTAATCTAAGAATTAGGGAATAGACACCCTAATTGATGCGAATCCTAAAGATAGATCTATGGGCACTAACAAGCCCAGTCAGAGAATTTGAACTGCTTTAGTACTTCGAATTTATCATGTCCGAAGGGAGTCCCGGAATGATGGGTATATTCTATATGCATCTTGTTAAGGTCGATTACCAGGTGTTCAATCCATATGAATGATTTTTGTCTCTATGTATGGGACGTATATTTATGAGAAATGGAAATAGAAATCTTGTGGTCTATTAAAATAATGGAAATGATTGTTATGATAAACTAATGAACTCACCAACCTTTTGGTTAACACTTGAAAGCATGTTTATTCTCAGGTATTAAAGAAAACTTCCGCTGTGCATTTGCTCATTTTAGAGATATTACTTGGAGTCACCCATGGCATATTTCAAAAGACGTTGCATTCAAGTCGTTGAGTTCAATAATTATTATTAAGTAAATGATAGATTAGGTCATTTATAGTTTGGATATTATGAAATGGTATGCATGCCTGTCAACTTTCAATGTAATGAGAGTCTGTCTTTTAAAAACGAATGCAATGTTAGTAAAATGTATCATATAAGGTCAAATACCTCGCAATGTAACCATATGTTATTGTATTCGTCCTTATAGATTTGGACGGGTCGCTTCATGTGGTATCAGAGCGGTGGTCTTAGAAAACCAGGTCTTGCATTAGTGTGTCTAACTGGTAGTTGTTAGGATGCATTAATGAGTCTGGACTTCGACCGTGTCTGCATATCAAAAGTTTTGCTTATCATTTCTTATCGAAAATTACCTGCTTATCATTCTTAAGTCTAGACACATCTTATTGCATTGATTGAATGAATATTGTATAGACAAAAATTCATATCTTAGCGTATCTGCTAATTCATATCTTAGCGTATCTGTTACTGTAAACTTTGTCTGGCATATTCCGTAAATTCCTCCGTAATCTACAAAATCTTTTGCTCTATATATATAGATATTCTATGTAATTAGAATGCCATCCGATAGCCGAAAATCATCACATATCGAAAAATCCTTTATTCAATCGTACGAAATAGAATTCGCCACTAGTTCAAGTCCCTCGGATTCCGATATGGATTTTCACTCGAGCTCCAAAAACAGTGTGACCAGAATGGAGCAACCAATCAGCCATCATCTATTCTGGATGAATTGGGGATGGGTTCGTAGTCGAATTAATCAATAGAGATGCGAAGAAGGCGATCCCTTCCACCAACCGAATTAACCTCTTGGCAAAGAACCTGAAGCACTTACCGGGAACCTGTTCGAAACACCATTTTCTCTCTCATTTCCAGAGTATCTCGCCACGACTATATCACAACTCAGATTCTAAACCTTATTCATTCGCTCGTTCCTACCGACAATCATTCTGGAGTAATAAGTCAATGAGCTTCGCGCCCGAGTTGTAGTCTTGGAAAATATGGTACAAAACATACCAGCTTCAGCAACATCACCAGCATCAACAGTACCACCAACATCAACACCGGTATCACCAACAACCCAAGTTTCAACATCACACTCAACATCACAATCTATACCTCAAGCATAATCATCGTTATACATGATGTTCTACATCATTTATCTTCGTTCGACATGGTAATTATGTAATCTCTAATGTTTTAGAGATTATATATTCTTGTTCTAATGATAAATCAAATGAGTTTAATATCATATTGACTCATTAAATCCATGATTACATCTAAAGAAAATATATATGTATATATGTTTTCATAAAGATTGTAATTAAATTTTTTTTTTTGTACAAACTGTTAATGGTGAAAATATTTTAACGGGTAGGTAATACCCGAGGAATATTTAGATTTCACATTAATAAGTTACACTGTACATTTTTCAATTCAGATTCAGCAGTCATTAACAATACTGCTCAAATCCACACATATACGTATCTGTTCACCAAAGAACAACTATTTTCATTCAAATTCAATTTCATATTCGGATTTTGACCGATCAGAATCCAAGTCAAGATTTGACAAGTGGCATAATGAAGAAAATAATGGACTACATAAAATTGATTAGAAACCAATTAATTAACTACGTAAATTTTAAATCTATACTAACCAAATCCTAGCTAACTGTTCCTATACCCGTTATGACTATTTCCTTGTTACATTTTATTTATTGTCATTTTAATTATCGCAATTAATTATCGCAATTTTAATACTCGCAATTTTATTTATCGTCATTTAAATACTGTTATTTATTTTACGCACTTTATTTTATGCAATACGTTGATTAATTCTAAGATTATATATTGGACCATTGAACTATTGGACTATTGTACTACCAACATTGGACTACTAACCTTGGACAATTAAAAAGTATTAAAAGAGTAGGAAATATTGTTGGTATTTAACAAGTTTCATAATACTTAAAACCTTTTAAGAATCATTCAAAGCGAAAGCATGTAAATAACCATTTAGTAACTTGTTAATCTTTAACCAATTAAAGTTAAACCCCAATTAGGATCAAGTTGTGAAACATACATACAAACTACAAGCAAGAAAAGAGTATATACCTTCTCCTAGCTTGTTGATAGATGATGATGAAGATGATGATGAATGGAGCTTCAAAACAATGAAACCTCAAGTAGTTATACCCCAAACTATGCACCAACACCCTTGCAATTAGTTAGGATTTTGTTTGACACTTGAATGAGCTTGCAAAAAACAAAATAAAGAACCCTTTCTACCTCCTAAAGGTCACGGCATACAGCTGCTGTATAGGAGAGTTTTTTTTGCAGAATTTTGAAGTATTAATTGCATGTGTATGTTTGAAAATGAGTCAAGATGCTTCTATATGGAATTGGGAAAGTATGGCCATGTTTTGAAGTCTTTAGCATGCTTACTTCTAACTCCAAGGTCACTCCCCACTTTGTTTATAAAATAATACTTGACACATTTTATGTACATGCATATTTTATAAACTTGTTTTATAAAATTAGATTTTATAAAACAAATATCATAAACTTGCATTTTTATAAATTATGTATGTATTATTTATAAAACCAAATATATAAAATTCCATATTATTTGTCATGTATACTTTATTTTATAAAACCAATTTTATAAAATGCAACATGACTTATTTAATTATTTAACCTATAAATAATTAAGTCCTCATTATATAAATCATTCCATGATTTATATATATATATATATATATACATATCAAGTGCAATTGTTTTCAGAAACCATTTTCTTACAGTTCAAGTGTCGCGTATTTAATCAATGATCCAATCACCAAGATCAAATACGAATAAGGTGTCGGTAAGCTTGTTATTGGGTATGACCCGAATTGGATCAAAACATATTAGCCACATTAATTTAATATGTCTCTCGGGCATACAAAATACCTTCAATCTCCCACTTGCACGAGAAACATAAGAAATTAATGCAAGTGATGGATACCACCTAACGACCGTCCATCACCCCCAATATGTTATGACTTTGTGCCATTCAATAACATCATCCCTTTCGAGTTCCCATCTCGAATATGAATAGGTGAATCTTTCATTTATCCTTTCATCCTAGATGTCATGTTAAATCCAAGAGACACAGAGTGATCACTCTCTTCTAGATTTAACTTTATCAGGCCTTAGACATCTCACTCTCAACGAATAAGAGGGACAAATTCCATCTTGACTACATACGTCCTAGATATATACTTTGTATTACACCTGAGCTCTTCCTTATGAACTACCATATTTCAGAATAGCGAAGGAAAGAATCAAGGCAGAATACTTAGTGAATATCTGAACCCAATATGTATCTCAGGTCAGAGGATACAATGATATTCGCCTTTACTCAAGATTACATGTGATCAACCACAAAGGTTCCATTTAGTAAATCTTGAGGGCGGGTCTTCCAATATTTGTATCCCACAAATATCTGTGAACCTTGGTAGCAACCTTGCCCCACATTCATCCCGTGAATGTATACCAATCCAAGTTCACAATAGTCTAAACCTCACACTTGTTCCCGCAAATGTGATCGACTATGGAATTTAGAATAATTACTTATTCATGGATACAATATGCAAAATAGGAACATAACTCAAAATAAACTAATGCCATAATTATATTAATGAGTTTGAACAATTTTGTTCCATTACAATACTTAAAACAGATCACAACCAATCACTAGAATATCGAAGCCCTAATGCACTAACATGCCCTTGATGTTTCGCACCATGTAAGAGCTTCGTGAGTGGATCCGCTATATTAAGATCTGTATGAACTTTGCGAATACATATCTTTCCCTTTTCAACTTCATCCCTTATGTAGTTGAATCTCCGCTCAATGTGACGGGTCTTTTGGTGAGCACGAGGTTCCTTGATTTGAGCAATCGCACCCTCGTTGTCACAAAAGATCTCAAGAGGGTCCTGAATGGAAGGGACTACTCCTAAGTCGTCGATGAATTTCTTCATCCATGCAGCTTCCTGAGCTGCCAATGAGGCGGCAATGTACTCCGACTCCGTAGTGGATAATGCAACAACATCCTGTTTTGAACTCTTTCAAGAGACCGCACCTCCATTTAATGTGAAGACATAACCGGATTGTGATCGAGAATCATCACGATCAGTTTGGAAACTCGCGTCCACGTAACCTTTCACAGCGAGCTCCTCCTCACCAGACCCATATATTAGAAAAATATCCTTAGTCCTCCTAAGGTATTTCAATATACTTTTAACAGCAATCCAATGACTGTTTCCTGGGTTATTCTGGTATCTACTTGTCAGGCTAAGAGCGCATGACACATCCGGTCTAGTGCATATCATTGCATACATGATTGACCCAATAGCAGACGCATATGGGACTTTCTTCATTCTTTCCTGTTCATCTTTTGTGGTGGGACACTGAGATGAACTAAGGAGCGTTCCGCTTTGAATAGGTACCAAACCTTTCTTAGAGTTCTCCATCTTGAACCTTTTCAAGATCTTTTCAATGCATGCACTTTGATTCAAACCTATCAGTTTCTTTGATCTGTCCCTGTAGATCCCAATCCCCAAAACGTATTGTGCTTCTCCAAGATCCTTGATGGAGAAGCATTTACTTAGCCAAGTTTTAACACCTTGCATTGCTGAAATATCGTTCCCAAATAATAATATATCATCCACATATAATACAAGGAACATGACAGTGCTCCCACTAGCTTTCTTGTATACACAAGCTTCATCACCATTTTTAATAAAGCCAAATTTCTTGGCTTCCTCATTAAAACGATGATTCCACATTCTAGATGCTTGTTTCAATCCGTAGATTGACTTCTTTAACTTGCATACCTTTTTAGGACACTTCGGATCAACAAAACCTTCAGGATGAACCATATAGACATCTTCCTCAAGATGTCCATTTAGGAAAGCGATCTTAACATCCATTTGCCATATTTCATAATCATGATGAGCAGCAATGGCAAGTAATATCCTAATAGACTTCAGCATTGCCACAGGCGAAAAAGTTTCATCATAGTCAACCCGTTGAGTTGGAGTGAAACCTTTTGCTACAAGTCTAGCTTTATATGTATCCAAGTTTCCATGTATGTCAGTTTTCATTTTGAAAAGCCATTTACAATCAACTAGCGTTGAGCCAGTAGGTTGTTCAACAAGTTCCCAAACTTGGTTGTCATACATGGATTGCATCTCAGCGTTCATGGCTTCCTGCCATTTATCCTTATCAATCCTTGATAAAGCATCTTGGTAGTTTATTGGTTCATCCAAATCAACCACATAGCAACCATCCATGAGAAACCCATATCTCTCAGGAGGATTACTAATCCTACCAGATCTGCGAACGTCTTGTGTATTTTGATCATTCATTTGATCACTCTCAACATTTTCATGTTGAGTGCTAGTGTCAACCAATCGTGTATCATCTACTTGATCTTGAACCTCTTCAAGATCTATCTTCCTTTCACTATTTCCTTCCATTAGGAACTTAGTTTCAAGGAATTCAGCCTTTCGAGCAACAAATACATTTTGCTCGGTTGGATCATAGAAATAGTATCCCATATCATCCTTGGGATACCCTATGAAGATACACTTCGTGGATCGAGCATTCAACTTATTAGGGACGTAACGCTTAGGGTAAGCTTCACATCCCCATACCTTTAAGTATGATAGAGATGGAGGTTTTCCAAACCACATCTCATGAGGAGTTCGTTCCACTTTCTTGGTTGGGGACATATTTAGAATACGAGCCGCGGAGCATAGACAATAACCCCAAAATGATAGAGGCAACGAGCTTCTAGCCATCATAGATCGAACCATATCCATTAGGGTTCGGTTCCTCCTTTCAGAAACTCCATTAAGTTGGGGTGTTCCAGGAGGAGTAAGTTGCGAGATAATCCCACAACCTTTAAGATGATCTTGGAAAGCATCGCTTAGGTATTCACCTCCTCTATCGGTACGAAGTACCTTGATTGTCTTATTGAGTTGATTTTGTACTTCGCTTTGATATTCCTTGAATGCTTCAAAAGTTTCGTCCTTGTGTCTTAATAAGTAGACATATCCAAAACGACTGAAGTCATCAATGAAAGTGACGAAGTATCTTTCACCATTCCTAGTCATGGGCTTAAAGGGTCCACATACATCCGAATGTATTAATCCCAATAAGTCCTTACCCCTTTCATAGGTCCCTTTGAAAGGTGCTTTAGTCATTTTGCCTTGTAAACAAGATTCACATACATCAAACGAGTCTAGTTCATTTGATTTCAAAAGGCCATTCTTTTGAAGTGTATGCATTCGATTCTTGATTATGTGACCAAGGCGACAATGCCATAAGTAGGAATCACTCAAATCCCTTTTGAGTTTCTTGGTGTTTGCATGGTATATTGAGCTATTGTATGATGTGCCATCATGAACCAATTCATAAATATCATTCGAAGGCGAAGCCTTAAAATAGAACACATTATCTAAAGAAACATGGATATCATCATTAATGAAATTAAGATTAAAACCATATTGTTTCAAACGGGATACATAAATAATGTTTCGAGATAAATCGGGTGCATACAAAACATTTTTCAAAACAAGCTCCAAACCACTTGGTAGCTCTAAAACAAAGTCTCCTTGAGCTTTCACTTGCACCCTTGCTCCATTTCCCATGAAGAGACTTGTTGTTCCCGCATCTTGATCACTTCTTTTGAACCCCTGCAAAGTATTGCAAATATGAGTTCCACATCCTGTGTCTAATACCCATGTATTAGAAGAAGTAATACTAAGCTCAATGTATACCATATATACATTACCTGAGGTTTGCCCTGCATCCCTCTTTTCCTTCAACTCCTTGAGGTAGACCGGGCAGTTGCGTTTCCAGTGACCCATTTCACCGCAACCGAAGCACGGATCTTCCTTGGGGTTAGCTTTACCGGCAACCTTTTGCTTCTTGTTGTTGGTTGGGGTAAGCATCTTCCCCTTTCCCTTGCCCTTGCCTTGGTAGGCGGGTCCTTTTCTCTTAGCCGCCTTTGGCTTAGAAGTGTTATGGTTTTTGGACCCGCCTTCATTGATCGTAAACAATGGTGAAGCCCTTTTACCCATGCTTGCTTCTGCCGTCTTAAGCATGGCATGTAATTCGCCAATGCTTTTATCCCATCCATTCATGTTGTAATTCATTACAAATGTGTCAAACCTCTTTGACAAGGAATTAAGGATAAGGTCCGTGGCTAATTCATTAGACACGTTACAATTTAGACGGTTAGCTCGATCAATAAAGCTTTTCATCTTAAGGACATAAGATGAAACGGATTGGGAGTCGTCCATTCGACATGCATGGAGCGCTCGAACCGTTTCGAAGCGCTCGACACGAGCTTGTTGAAGGAACATCTCCTTCAACTGTGTGATCATGTCATATGCACTATGATGCTCAAACTCCTTTTGGAGTTCGGGTATCATAGTCCCAAGCATAAGGCAAGAAACTTGCAACGAATCGGTGCAATATTTCTCCCAATACGCCATGGCTTCCGAATCATCCTCTTCCGTTTGATCGGGAATGGAGTCTTCCAACACATATGCTCTATCCTCTAGTTTGAGGACAATTCTTAGATTGCGGAACCAATCCATGAAGTTCGTATGGTTGAGTTTTTCCTTTTCGAGGATTGACCTCAATGATAGGTTGTTAAAGTTTATTGGTGCGTTCGGAATGTTGTTGTTATTGGCGGCCATCTACAAAATTTAACAAAGTTATTTAAGTATCAATTTTAATTTAACAATCAATACCCTTTAAATCCAATTGAAATTTATTAAATTTTAGAATCCAACGGTAAACCAAATTTCGGTTAGGTGACCTTTATCCCGTCATTTGATTTAGCTAGGTAGTCATTATATGACAATTGCAATCCTTTTGCAACTTCTAAGTTATGGGATCATGCAATCCTTTAGCATGGCATATTATCCCATCAACGCCTATTTGTTCATCATGCTTCGGTGACCCTAAGTTCATGATTTCCAAATCAAGTTGTCCTACTTGTGTAAACGTGTAAACTTAACATGCAAGTGGTTAGGTGACCTTTATCCCACAAGCATGCGAAATTCACCTTAACCATATTAGTTTGTTCATGACGGTTAGGTGACCTTTATCCCATCATGAGTTCCCTAATATGTCTAAGTGTCACATAAAAGGATGGCGTTTAACTTGTTTACCTTGTTTGTTAAAGGGATTTTAAGTTTTCATTATTTCTAGTTTGAGAAAACTTTTATGCCATACACCAACATGCATTCAGTGTATGGTTCTTATGAAAATCCATTTTCATGTCATGTAACAATGCCAATTTTATTACTTTGATATAAACCATTTTATATGTGCAATCCATTTCTAGTTCTTAATAACCATTTATTAACGTCTTTTGCCATTTCAATTTAACCAATTAAATTGTAGTTTTGCATGTGTTAATAATGTTAAATTTAACCAATTAAATTGTCATTTTAGTTTGTTGTTAACTTGTGTGATTAACTTGTAGCATACATACAATCCACAATCATACAATAAACAACCAAGCATGCAAAACAACATGTTCACAATCAAGCCTTTTGGTAAGCATTTTGTTTAGCCGAAAATAAAATGCCACCGGGTAAGGGGTAGTTACACAAAGTAGGAGATTTTAAATCTCCCACTTAATCTTGCATCCAAATGCTTCTTCATGTGTTCTTCAAGTCTTCATTATCTTCATCATTTTACAAAATATATCCTAATACATTTTTATCTAATAAAAATGAAATTACAACCTAATCTATTTTACATACCAAATATAAAATAAATTACATAACCAAATGAATTATTACATGCCAAATGAATAAATATTATTACAAACCAATTGAATAAATATAAATCAACCAAGCATGCAACCAAACACAAGGTCAAGGCTTAGATTGTGAACTTTAACATACAACCAAGTATGAACCAAATGGAAGAACCAAAACCCACTTTTGGAACTCCATAAATTCGGCCATATAATAAACCCACCCAAAACCATAAATTTTTGCATTCTACAATCATGCATGTACATAAAATTCAAAATATATGGTGAGTTTAATAATCATCTCGAAGCATATTTCAACAACTTCGGCTCTAGATACCATTGTTGGGATTTAACAAGTTTCATAATACTTAAAACCTTTTAAGAATCATTCAAAGCGGAAGCATGTAAATAACCATTTAGTAACTTGTTAATCTTTAACCAATTAAAGTTAAACCCCAATTAGGATCAAGTTGTGAAACATACTTACAAACTACAAGCAAGAAAAGAGTATATACCTTCTCCTAGCTTGTAAATAGATGATGATGAAGATGATGATGAATGGAGCTTCAAAACAATGAAACCTCAAGTAGTTATACCCCAAACTATGCACTAACACCCTTGCTATTAGTTAGGATTTTGTTTGACACTTGAATGAGCTTACAAAAAACAAAATAAAGAACCCTTTCTACCTCCTAAAGGTCACGGCATACAGCTGCTGTATAGGAGAGTTTTTTTGCAGAATTTTGAAGTATTAATTGCATGTGTATGTTTGAAAATGAGTCAAGATGCTTCTATATGGAATTGGGAAAGTATGGCCATGTTTTGAAGTCTTTAGCATGCTTACTTCTAACTCCAAGGCCACTCTCCACTTTGTTTATAAAATAATACTTGACACATTTTATGTACATGCATATTTTATAAACTTGTTTTATAAAATTAGATTTTATAAAACAAATATCATAAACTTGCATTTTTATAAATTATGTATGTATTATTTATAAAACCAAATATATAAAATTCCATATTATTTGTCATGTATACTTTATTTTATAAAACCAATTTTATAAAATGCAACATGACTTATTTAATTATTTAACCTATAAATAATTAAGTCCTCATTATATAAATCATTCCATGATTTATATATATATATATATATATATATATATATATATATATATATATATATATATATATACACATATCAAGTGCAATTGTTTTCAGAAACCATTTTCTTACAGTTCAAGTGTCGCGTATTTAATCAATGATCCAATCACCAAGATCAAATACGAATAAGGTGTCGGTAAGCTTGTTATTGGGTATGACCCGACTTGGATCAAAACATATTAGCCACATTAATTTAATATGTCTCTCGGGCATACGAAATACCTTCAAATATTAATTACAACATTCTGACTTAAAATATCGTTAATAAGTTACATCTACTACAGTTAAATAATTCCTCAAGTTTGCCACTTGATTTCATCTTAAACAATCTTTTGTATCTTGACGATTACAATATACGTTCAAATCTATCGAAATTCTTGAAACACCTCGGATTGATAACCAATGATTCAGTTATGATGACTTCGAATGCTGATGAAGAAGCAAAACTGTAGATGGTCTTAATGGCCAAAAGTTTGATGATAAAGAATAGAGTGTTGGAAACACTCAATAGAAAATTGATACTGGAAAGCGGATTATGCAAAACTATGAAGGAGGCTGTGGACAAATCACTAGGATTAAACCCGTACTTCACGAATCCAAATGATTCTGTATCTGATGAACTCTTTAGCGAATATCTTGATCATTATTTATTCTAAATCCTTACGGAAAAGTTCTGCAACATCCTTTGATTCTAGATATTTTAAATTCTAAGATGTCATCGTATCTTTCGTTATAAATATCTTCGATATTTCTGAAGATACCTTCATAAATATCTTTGTCCGAAATTATCTATCTCCTCGTGCTATCTATGTTACATCATAAAAGAAACTATTTTAGTTTCTATCGTTCTATAAAAAAATTTTGAGTCTAAATTATGAATGATTTCTGGAGAAGCGTTGGGAATTGAAGCATGAGTTAGTATAATATAATGACGCCCGACCAACGTGATTATATTACAATAAGTCATGCTGGAAGTTCTAATGAGACATGATGATTCACAGATCATACCATCATCATGTGTCATGTTACATGACTCGTTCATTCTGTTTCACCTCCGAACATATCAATAAAATGTATTATTGATGGTTCTATCCTTAGTGAATCTGGTAATTTAACAAATCAAATCTTGAGAATACGTTCCTTCGTGCTTAGAATGTTATGACCATTCGAAACCCTATATCTACGAATTCTGGACCATTATTTGCTTGACTTAAAGTCAAAAAGAGAAAACAAAAGCATAGAGCTCCGAGATATAAGGGAAAATATAAAGCCCGACAACAACACGGATATTACCAACCTTGTATATCAATGCAAATAGCAACATAAATACACAGAAGAATGAAAAATACTATAACCCAAGGTAATAGTAAAAGTTAACAGATTCCTCCGGTGGTAGTTGAAAAAGGAAAAATACAGAAGCGATTGTCAGAAAAAGGGTAAGGATCAGAACTGGATTAAGCATTTTTACAATCTTTAGAAGTATGGATTAAGAAAGAAAGTATAGGAATGGTGAGAATAATGAAACGGAAGAGGTCAATTTATAATGAAATTATCAGACAAAGAAATCGAGGCTGATTACGCATTTAATTAAAGAGGATCCTAATTTCCTTAATTACCGAAGAATCAAATCTTATCAAGATTTCGAAGATTTTCTTTAAATCCCTTGAATTCCGAAAATCAACTGTGGCTACGTCAAAAGATAAGACGAATCTTTATTTCTTCATTTCACTCTTTTGTGATAGCTTCACTCGTACGCTTCACTCGTACGCTTCACATAGAATCGTTTTATCTATATTAATCAATAATGATGAAACTCTATTTATCAACTCATATTCGTCATGAAAACATTTTTATTGTTAGCCATGACGACCTCGATCAAATTTCGGGACGAAATTTCTTTAACGGGTAGGTACTGTGATGACTCGAAAATTTCTGACCAAATTTAAACTTAATCTTATTATGATTTCGACACGATAAGCAAAGTCTGTAATGCCGAGTCTCAAAACTTTGAACTATTTTCATAAATGCATATAACCTCGACCACTTTCTACGATTCACGAACAATTAATTGTAAATAGATATGTGTGTGTGTGTGTGTATATATATATATATATATATATATATATATATATATATATATATATATATATCTATATATAAATAATTGGAAATATAATATTAAATATTATATGTTGTTGTTATTAAAATTAATTATGTAAAATAAAATAAAAATATGATATATATATATGTACATATATGTATATATATATATATATATATGTGTGTGTACATATATATATATATGTATATATATATGTATATATATATATATATGTACATATATATATATATATATATATATATATATATATATATATATATATATATATATATATATATATATATATATATATATATATATATATATATATATATATATATGTACATATATATGTATATATATATATATATGTATGTATATATATATATATGTATGTATATATATATAAATAAAGTATATTATAAATAAATATTAAATGATTGTAATACTCGTTGATGTTTCGATTGATATTAAACAAGTAATTGACAAACTTTTACAAGGAATAAGACCAAAATATATAAATTCATAATACTTCATTCTATGTAAATAATTATGTATTAATCTGTTATATTAATAATATTATTATTAATATTAAAACAAGTATTAATAATCATTATTATTAATAATTATTATCATTGTTATTAATATTTATTATTATTATGATAATTGTTATTATATCTATATATCTAAAAGGTATAGCCTAAATGAACAGTAAACCCCACAAGTTTCACAAACTACCCCTACTCTATTACTTATTTACATTTTAGCCTCGAAATATATAATAGTTAACTTTATATCTTTTATAAATTTACCACAAACTTTTAGCATTTTATACTTTAACCACTAAACTTCTCATTCATTATAAATCGACCACATACTTTATACACTACCTAATAGACAAAAACGATTAATAGTCACTAGGGGCGTTTTCGTCCTTTCACTTTTTTTCTATTTTCCCACCTTTTTTTTCAAAAAAGCCCCCATAGTTTGTTCAAATATTAAAATCGACCCCCCAAAGTGTCAAATACTCATTTTCATAAAAAAAAAAATTTAAATAAACTCCACCCAAATATTCAACGGGCCATATCTTCTCGCTCGCAACGAGTTAAATTTTTCTGACACCATCGTTAAACTCGAAATAATTTTAGGAGCACACTGTCACTAACTATACGCAAAACATACACTTTTTAAAAAACGCTAAATATTTGAGGTACTTTTCATACACGTCGATTTTGCGTTAAATTTTTAAAAGTCGACAGTTCCATAGTGAAACGCGGAGATGTACATATATTGTTAATTTAAAATAACATTTAAATCTTTCACGGATTATACCTTTTAGTTCGAATCAAATTGCGCTTCAACGATATCATCTTTAGCCACGAAATAATTTTACAAACTAAATGCAATATAATACATTGAAAATCGAACCCCGGCGCGTAGCGAGGGTTCGAACACTAGTTATTACTAATATTAAACAATATTATACATTTTAGTATTTATTAATATTAAATAAAATATATAAAAATAAATGATTAAGCATCTGTTATACATCTTTTTCACTTGGTTTTTCCTGTCTCCATAAACATATATCCGTGAATCGATGTACCAATCAATTTGTTATCCATCGACATTCCTACCTATCAACATCTCTATCTATCAATCACTTTATTATGTATGATTTACATACATACGCTGCATTTGACAACCATATAAATATCATCCAATATTTTTTTTGTTACCAGTCCCTTTCTCTGCTTCTTTTGTTGAACCACTTGCAAGTGTAACTTTCATTTATGTTTCATCATTTAGCCATCCCCTAAAATATACATATACACACATGAAGAGATTTAAAAACCGCAACTTGTATCCTACCTCTATTATTCAATCACCAAGAGATAATTATGCACACACACCCACCACTATACAATTATTTTCTTTCAAACTTTACACATATACATTCATATATCTTCCCTGCCATCTTGATTATGAACTCATCAAATGTTTTTCCTTTCTGTCTCTCTTCTATTTGTAACCAGACCCACTTAGCATTTCTTTTGTTCGATGCAACCCACTTAAGTGTTGATGTTATCCGGTTGTTTGATGGTACTGTTATTTGAGACTAAACACCACGTCAACCACTACCATAACCTTCCACTACATCCACCCTAGACAACCATGATCACCAACCATCGCCACAACCTCCACTTTAATTAAACCCATCATATTTTCCTTCTTTATTTTTCTCTTGTTCCATTCGTGGATGAACTAACACCACTGTCGTTATACCTCTGTTGAATCTCTCGTTAACCCATCACCAACAACACCGTTAACAACCCACCAACATCATCACGATTATACCTACTGCTGTATACTTATTGTTTCTTTGGTCACCATCACCAAACCATAACCAAGCTGCAGTTCCAGCTTCTGTAACAGTGAAGAAAGATTGAGGTAATGATCAACTATTGCTGCTTCTTTTCTTCGTAAATCTAATCGAACAACACCATGCTACTGCTATAATGTCCCTACTATTTACTTTTCGTTTTCAATGAACAAACACTTCTGCTGTTGCGTGATATGATTGAACCAAGTTGATGTGTCTGCTGCATAATTGGAGACAGCTGTTTTTTTTTTCTTTTTCTGTTCTAGCCGACAAAAAAAATATAAAACAATAACTAGACTAATGCCATCCGTATTTGAACATGATATTGGACTAGCTATCTGGGCTAAATAATTTTTTATGGGCTATTGCATTTATCTGGGCTCAAAAATTGTTACCATTTTAGAACAATAACGATATTGATAATTAATAAATGTTGATGAATTATGATGGTGACGATAAGATGATGATATTAAGATAATGATAGCGGTGATGATGAGATGATGCTATGTGATATTATGATGCCAGCGATTTATGATGACGACATAAGATGATAAACAATTAATCGATGATGATGTTAAACTAATCACTTTTCTGTATATCATCATCACTAATCGTAACCCGTTTCTTGTTATTCCTATTTGTAAACAAAAACCAAAATCAACCATTCCACCTTTGTTCTTTCTTCTTCAATACCTTATCAAGACCCACTTGCGTTTATCGAAATCAATTGTGTTAATATACTACTGTAAACCACCACTAATGACAGAATAAACAATTGGGTGATGATGATAAAGATCATACGATAATGATGAAACTGTGAGGAAGAAGAAAACAAGAAAAACGGGTTAAATAAATTTAGGATACGGTTTATAACTGATAAGTAACAACAGACGGATGGTTAAGGGGTGTTTCGGGTTAGCAAAAGGTCGCGTGTTCGATCCCGGGCTAAGCCAGTTATTTTTTTTGGAGCTCTTTCTTGTGAAGGTAGTTATTATTATTATTATTATTATTATTATTATTATTATTATTATTATTATTATTATTATTATTATTATTATTATTATTATTATTATTGTTGTTGTTGTTATTATTATTATTATTACTAATCTATCATTATTGTTATTATTATTATGATTAATAAATCTGATTATTATTATTAACATTATTTTAGTATTATTACAATTATTATTATTTTTTTATTATTTATTTTTTTATCTTTATCAAAGATATTTATATAAAACTATATTTAATACATATAACATCTATATTGATATTCTTTTAATAAATATTAAGTAATTATTTAAAACATATAAAATAAATATAGTTAATTAATTAATGATACATATAAATTACTAATATAAGAAGTAGATTAATAATATAACTTGTTAATTGTTATTATATGTATTAATATATATACCTGATATAGGTTCGTGAATCCGAGGCCAACCTTACATTTGTTCAGTGCCATCATATGCGTAAATACTACGAAATACAGTATTGTGAGTTTCATTTGCTCCCTTTTTAAATGCTTTTGCAATATATATTTTTGGGACTGAGAATACATGCGCTGCTTTTATAAATATTTTACGAAATAGACACAAGTAATCGAAACTACATTCTATGGTTGAATTATCGAATCGAATATGCCCCTTTTTAGTCTGGTAATCTAAGAATTAGGGAACAGACACCCTAATTAACACGAATCCTAAAGATAGATCTATGGGCACTAACAAGCCCCAGTCAGAGAATTTGAACTGCTTTAGTACTTCGAATTTATCATGTCCGAAGGGAGTCCCGGAATGATGGGGATATTCTATATGCATCTTGTTAAGGTCGATTACCAGGTGTTCAATCCATATGAATGATTTTTGTCTCTATATATGGGACGTATATTTATGAGAAATGGAAATAGAAATCTTGTGGTCTATTAAAATAATGGAAATGATTGTTATGAAAAACTAATGAACTCACCAACCTTTTGGTTGACACTTGAAAGCATGTTTATTCTCAGGTATTAAAGAAAACTTTCGCTGTGCATTTGCTCATTTTAGAGATATTACTTGGAGTCACTCATGGCATATTTCAAAAGACGTTGCATTCAAGTTGTTGAGTTCAATAATGATTATTATTAAGTAAATGACAGATTAGGTCATTTATAGTTTGGATATTATGAAATGGTATGCATGCCTGTCAACTTTCAATGTAATGAGAGTCTGTCTTTTAAAAATGAATGCAATGTTTGTAAAATATATCATATAGAGGTCAAATACCTCGCAATGTAACCATATGTTATTGTATTCATCCTTATATATTTGGACGGGTTGCTTCATAATCAGGGGAATGATTTTTGATATGAAATAGATTATAGAATTTTGATTGGTACTCTTCAAT
The DNA here is from genome assembly GCF_046630445.1 of Rutidosis leptorrhynchoides. Taxonomy (NCBI): domain Eukaryota; kingdom Viridiplantae; phylum Streptophyta; class Magnoliopsida; order Asterales; family Asteraceae; genus Rutidosis; species Rutidosis leptorrhynchoides. The sequence goes on along the minus strand of NC_092336.1, from coordinate 557,126,094 downwards.
ACATAATTTACATATGTATATATAATGCCAAAATTCCATAAATCACGGAGGAATTTTCGAAAGATGTCAAGCAAAGTTTACAGTAATAGATATGCTAAGATATGAATTCGTCTGTACACTATGTATGTAATAAATGCAGGAAACATGTCTAGACTTAAGAATGATAAGCATGTAATTTCCGACAAGAAATGATAAGTAAAACTCGGTAAAAACAGATACGGTCATAGTCCAGAGTCACTAATGCATCCTAACAATTACCAGTTAAACACACTAATGCAAATTTTGGTTCCCTATGACCTCAAGCTCTGATGCCAACTGTGATGACCCGTCCAAATCCATTTGGACGAATACATCATTCATTGATTTCATAGTGAGGTTTTGACCTCTATATGATACGTTTTGTAAACATTGCATTCTTTTGAAAAGGTACACCATAAATGAATATATAAATTCAAGGTTTTCGACGTCTGATGATTTCTACGTATAGACAATCATCGTATATAATAGTTTCTAACAATACATCCGTTGACAATACAGTCAAATAAGATATATGGTGATGATTTTGTGAATGCAAAGTTTTCTCGAATAAAGCATGTATGACTCCATGCACATAGCTTGTATAACATATAAGAAAATAGCGGAAGACTTCTAGGAAAATGAGAATAAACATGCTTAAAAGTGTCAACACAAAGGTTGGTGAGTTCATAGTTTTAATGTTGCGCATAATCTGTATATAAAGGTGGATAACAAGATTTCAGTTGTTTCATCCGAAACGTTTATCAAAATATTCTACGAAATTGAGCACCCTGGTAACTAAACTTTAACGTTATAATAAGTAGCCCTGTTTTAACATACATGCAACCAACATGTACAATACACGTAATCCAACGTGTACTAAACTCAAATAGCATACGTCTGTTTTATAGTTCAGGCTAGGGTTTCTATACCTGGAACAGACGGGGATGTCAAGCTCTATGGATCCATATATTACTAATCATGCCCACCGGTTCTTATAACTGGCAGTTACTAGTTACCAAATCTAAGGGATTTTCGGTTCAAACTCGGTGTAGAATTTAGTACGTACTCGTGTCCATTGCGTTTAAAATAAGGTGCATGTATTCTCAGCCCAAAAATATAGATTGCAAAAGGAATTAAAAAGGGAGCAAATGAAACTCACATTAGCAGCACATAAGGTCATTCACCGAAATGTGACCGAAACTTGGAATGCAAAATAACCGTAGATCTCAACCTAGAGAACATTTGTTGGTCAATACATGTCTAACAAGCTAAGTCAGGTCATAGTGTATCACAATCCTAATGCTCGAGACCGACATGCAAAAGTTAACAAAAGTTATCTCAAAAGTCAACATGACCCAATATGATCTTTAAATCTATACATGTTTATTAACATAGTATAAGTCTTGATAATTGAACGAATTTATAGTTTATCAAACTCAAAATATTACTTATTTCAGGAGTTATATTATGTTTGAATTATCATGGCAATCGAAAATATTTTATTATTTCACATAGTTTTTCCAATACTTGTAGAATCAGATTATAGTGTTTATAAAGCTTTAAAACCTGATAAGACAGTCAATTTTGACAATTGTTTACCAAAATGAGACATGCCTTATATAGAAATTCATTTACTCGATTAGTAATATCTAAAATTCCAATTTATCAATCTCATAGACAAGTTGTTTAAATATCAATTTACAGTTTCAAACACAATTTCAATTAACGTCAAACATAATTCAGTTGACCATATCTTTTAATCCGTTTATCGAAATCACGCGATTTCTAAAGGAAAAGTTAATAATTTTTCGCCAGCTTTCCAAAAACATGCATATCATATACTTTTTATCAGTAGCATATGTATGAATTTCGTGATTCATCATAAACTATCTAACTACAAAATTAAAGCATATACAAACATGCATAAACATATATGTGAAGACCCGTCCTAATCCATCCGGACGAAGTCCATATCGATTATAAACGATTCACAACAGTTGATTACATTGCGAGGTACTTGACCTCTATATGATACATTTTACAAACATTGCATTCGTTTTTTAAAAAGACAATCTTTCATTACATCGGAAGTTGACAACATGCATACCATTTCGTAATATATCTTACTATAATTGACTTAATAATAATCTTGATGAACTCCACGACTCGAATGCAACATCTTTTGAAATATGTCATGAATGACTCCAAGTAAAATCTCTAAGATGATCAAATGCACAGCGGAAGACTTCTTTCATACCTGAGAATAAACATGCTTTCAAGTGTCAACCAAAAGGTTGGTGAGTTCATTAGTTTAACATAAATAATCATTTCCATCATTTTAATAGACCACAAGATTTTCATTTCTCATAAATAAACTTCCCATGCATAGAGACAAAAATATCATTAATATGGATTGAACACCTGGTAACCGACATTTACAATATGCATATAAGAATATCCCCATCATTCCGGGATCCTCCTTCGGACATGATATAAATTTCAAAGTACTAAAGCATCCGGTACTTTGGATGGGGCTTGTTGAGCCCGATAGATCTATCTTTAGAGTTCGCGTCAATTAGGGTGTCTGTTCCCTAATTCTTAGATTACCAGACTTAATAAAAAGGGGCATATTCGATTTCGATCATTCAACCATATAATGTAGTTTTGATTACTTGTGTCTATTTCATAAAAACATTTATAAAAATTGCGCATGTATTCTCAGCCCAAAAATATAAAGGGGTAAAAAGGTAAATGAAACTCACGCATATAAGTATTGTAAAATAGTTAATAAAGCATTTGCATGTATTCTCAGCCCAAAAACGTAAAGAGTAAAAAGGGAGTAAATGAACTCACGCATATAAATATTGTAAAAACAGTTAATAAAGCATTTGCATGTATTCTCAGCCCAAAAATGTAAAGAGTAAAAAGGGCAAATGAAACTCACTCATATAATTATTGTAAAACAGTTAATAAAATATTTGCATGTATTCTCAGCCCCAAAAATGTAAAGAGTAAAAGGGATCATATGAAACTCACGCATATAATTATTGTAAAGCAGTTAATAAAACATTTGCATGTATTCTCAGCCCCAAAAATGTAAAGACTAAAAGGGGAGCAAATGAAACTCACTACTGTACTTTGTAGTAAAAATACATATGACGACTTTGAACAATGCAGGGTTGACCTCGAATTCACGAACCTATATCATTCGTATATATACATCAAAATATATACTTGTAATCGAACAATTTCATATCTTATAACCTTATACATTATATATTTTGTTTATATATATATTTGAAAATGATTATTATTTATATAGTTATAATAATATGTCTATATCTGGAAAATACCTAAATTGTTGTATATAAGTTTTTATAAGGTTAATATACTTTATATATAGTTATATAGTTTATTAATATAATCGTAGTATGTATAATAAGTATGTTTTTATATTCAAATTATTTATTTGTTTAAAAATGATGGTTTTGATATTAACGTTTTACTAAGAATATTAATAATGCTAATACTAACTTCATTAAAAATGATAATGTTAATAATAGTAATGATATTGTTAATAATGATACTTTTATCTAATTATAAGATTAATAATACTAATATTTACAAAAGTGATACTAGTACTAATATTAATGAGAAAAATAATAACTTGTATTATATTCCATAATAATAATAATAACCCTAGTCATAATAATATTAATACATACATTAGTAACAATAGTCATAATACATAAATGATAAAATTAACCATAATCAACGTATTAGTAATGTTTATAACAATAATAATAATAATACTTATTATGATAATTATAATTATGATAATATTAATAATTGTGATAATTATAATTCTAAAACTGCTACTAGTTATAATAATTATAAATATAAATATGGTAATAATTATAATCATAATATGAATCATAATCATAATAATCATAATAACAAGAATAATACCAACAATAATAATGATAACAATTATAACAATAATAATAATAATAATAATAATAATAATAATAATAATAATAATAATAATAATAATAATAATAATAATAATAATAATAATAATAATAATAATAAAAATAAAACAACTACCTCCCAATAAAGGCTGAAAAATAAATAGGTGTCACCAGCGGGACTCGAACCCGCGACCTCCTGTACACCAACACAACCCTTAACCGTTCCACCCTTTTCTGTTTTTCTGAATATACCCATATCCTTATATATTTAACCTTATTACCTCTGGCTCATACATCATCTTCTTCCTCAAACACCAATCGACCAAAGCTCGAATTATCAGCAAACACTTTATATATTGGCTTTAAGACTTTCCTATGAATTGTAATCAATCTATATGGGTCTTTATATTGCTTGAAAATAACAACAAAAAATTAATAAAACAGATGTAGCTGCTGCCGCTGTTTAAATTAAAAAAAATTGGCTTTTCGATTTTAAAAATGTTTTAGCTCAACGTTTCAACATGAAACAAGTTTCAAATGCCTCCTTGAAAGTTTCTGTACACTTAATTTAACATAAAACATAAAAACAGATGCAAATTTTGTGAGGAACACACAGATTGACTTTTTAAAAGATTATCTTTGACTCGTAAATTGGAATTCGATATGAGAAATTAGAATCTGAAATTATACAGATAGTTTGAGTAATAGGTTTCTAACATAACTACATTAAAGGATTTTGAAATTAAACTTGAATTCGATGTTTTGAAAATTTTGTCAAGAACAGAGGTTATTGTGCCTGTTCTTTCCAATTTTAATTTGATTCTTCTCCTTTAAATCGAATTACGTTTGTTGAATGTTATGTAGGGTTTAATAGATAAAATCACAGCTAATAAGACTCGATTAACATTTGTTTTCTAGTTGAATTACCCGACACAATATTCGATTAGTACAGAAGAAAATAAAAAAAAATAAAAAGCGAATAAGACTTGTAACAATTAGTACTAGTCGACTGTGATGTTTAAAAAATTAGAAAATTTAGACAAAACTCCAATACAGTGTTTGCTAGATGCTACAACTGAGATTGAATTTTAATTGATACGTATGATTTAGTTAATAATTGATAATTATAATTATAGTAGTCTAAATAATAATAATAATGAATAATAATTTGTTTTATAATAGCATTAACAAGAATCATCATAATTTTTAACAATTCTCGTAATAAAATTGATACTAATCATGTTATTATTAATAATACTATTAGTGATGATAATAATAATTACTAATAGTAATAATGATACCTAATACTAATATTAATATTAATCCTAATATATAAAATTATAATATCATCACTAGTTATAATAACAATAATAATAATATAACAGATCAAATGTATCCAATATATATATATATATATATATATATATATATATATATATATATTATAATTTTTAATGATAATAATACTAATATTAAATAGTAATGTATATAATAATAATACTACAATTAGAATTAACTTGTAATTATATCATATATTAATATTACAATTCAATAATTATGTAAGATCTATTAATTGTATAATATATAATTTAATATTTATACTATATATATATACACATACATATATATATATATATATATATATATATATATATATATATATATATATATATATATATATGTATTACAATATACATTTAATTCTAATCATACATAGAAATCATATCTATATATATATAAATTCATTTTAAATTATACATAATTATTTTATGTCTTATTTGTATATTTTCATTCTAATGTTTAAATTATATTTTATAATTTTCAATTATTTCATATATTTACATTTTTATATTTTGATACATGTTTATTTACAACAGTTGTTCGTGAATCGTGAAGATCAAATGAATCCATGTAAACAATTCAAAACTTTCTGAGACTTAATAGTACAGACTTTGCTTATCGTATCGATATCATGTAACGATTAAGTTTAAATTTGATCGGAAATTCCCGGGTCATCATAGTACCTACCCGTTAAAGAAATTTCATCCCGAAATTTGAGTGAGGTCGTCATGGCTAACAATAAATATGTTTTTCTTGACGAATATGAGCTGATAAATAGAGTTTTCATCATTAGAGAATAATACAGATAAAATAATTCGATTATTCGAAGAGCACGAATGAAACTATCATGAGAGAGGTCCCAACGGGCATCGTCTACCTTCGCCCAAAAACTTGCCTAAATTTTTAGCCGTTAGTAAAAAATTCCAACGGCTATCCCAACGGTCACTTTTACACTATATAAACACCAACCATATACTTCATTTTATACACTTAAACATATATTTCTTTTATATTTCCACCTTTCTCAAAATCAAAATCAAATACTCCCAAACTGTAAAATGTTAACACTTCCCCCAATGATTGTTTCATTCGATGTTCATTACGGAGGTGATTTCCGTAATCAAATGAAGGAATATAAGTGGGGCGGCAGTATTTCGTTTGAAGATATCGACATTCGTGATGTTAGTTTACAAGACTTGCTATCCTTTCTGGAGGAAAAAGTTCCGTGTGAATTCACGTCTGTGTTCTTTTATAAAGACGATTTTGATGCGGATTGTAGGGCAAGTTTTCTGTGTACCGATGATCAATGGTACTTGATAAAAGATACAATTGAAGATCGCGGTAAACGCATTTCTTTGTATGCGATTCTTGAAGATGAAGAGACGTTGGGTTATCGTTACCTCAATGAATCAGCTGAAGCTGTAGTTGAGGCATCAAGAGAAATACCGATGTCTGCAGAGTACCTCACGGATGGTGAAATGACTGGTGAACGCTACTCTGCAGATGACAATTGACGACGACGAGTAATTTGATTGTAATCTTTTAATTTTTAATTGTCGTGATGTTTTAATTTTTAATTATTGTAATTTCAGTGTTGTTGTCGAGTTTTATATCTTCCTTTATGTTTCGGATCTCTTCGTCTTTTTAATCTCCCCTCGATCTCTAATAAAACGAGTAATGGTCTAGAATTTGTAAGTATGGAGTTTCGCATGAATTTAATGTTATAATCAAGAAAGAACGTAATAGCACGATTTGATTCGTCAAATTACCAGAATCATTGAGAATAGAGTTATCAAGAATATACTTTCTTGATATGTTCAGAAGTTAATTAGACTGAAAGAGTTATGTTACTTGACACATGATGGTGGTATGATCTACTGTGAACCATCATGTCCCATTAGAACTTAGCATGACTTACTGTAATATAATCACTTTGATCAAGTGTCATTATATTATACTAACTCATGCATCAGTTCCCAACATAACTTCAATAACATTCATATTTTAAGCTCGAAAGTTTATAGAATATAGAAACTAACAGTTTCTATATGATGTAACATTGATAGCACGAAGAGATAAATGTTTTCAGATAGTATTAGTTATAAAAATATATTCAGAAATATCGAGGATATTTATAATGAAAGATACGATAATATCTTTGAATATCTAAGATCAGAGGATGATGGAGACTATTGTCCGCAAGAGTTTAGAGTAATGAGCAAAATATTTTCTAAAGACTTCAGCAGACATTAAATCATTTAGATTCTTTGAAGTCAAACTTATTCTTTGTGATTTTTCCACGGCTTCTTTCATGGTTTCCTATAATCTGCTTTTCGGTACTTAATTTTCTATTGAATGTTTCCAATATAATGATACACAGGAAGCACGAAGAGGTAAATAATTTCGGACGAGAATATTTATGAAAATATCCTCAGAAATATCGAAGATATTGATGATGATATTTTGGAATTTCTAAGTTCAATGGTTGATGGAGAAAGATTTTCCGCAAGATTTTAACATGACTTCGGAGCAAGATATTCTCTAAAGATTTCAACGGATCTAGATTTATCTAGGTTCTATGAATTTAGGGTATGTTACTTGTATTTCTCCTTGGTTTCCTTTATGGTTAGCTCAATCCGCTTTCCAGTTCCAACTTTTCTGAGCTTTTCCAACATACTAATCTTTATCATCAAACTTTCGATGATTATTGTCGTTTACGGTTATCTACAGTTTCCGCTGCTTCATTCAGCTTTTTCAACATTCAGTGTATTGATTTGTGACTGAGTGCTTTTCAGAATTTTCAGAATGAGAGATCATAATTCTAAGAGATAAATGTCATATATATAACTGTTGATGTAGATATGCTGTGAGTTTTCCAAGTACTGATTGCTGATTCCCGGTAATTGTTATGGCAGTTCTCGTTATAAGATGCGGATGAATATATGATAGGGTTTCAATGAATAAATATAATGATTTATCAGAGAGATTTGAGCCAAAAAGCAACGAGGTTGCTGGTACGTCTGCTGGTAATATGGTAGAATATAAAAGAATTCTCCGGTATCAAAAGGGTATTTGTAAATATCAGGATTATAGTAAGGCTACTTCGAATGAAAAGTCGAAGTTGACTTGCTGGAGCTGTGACAAAATTGGCTACTTTAAAAAGGGATCGCAAAGTTTTTTTTTTTTTTTTTGCTAATAAATGTCAAAGGATCTGACGCGGCTACGTGTTAAACGTTTACTCAGTTGCCGAGAGTTCCTCAGGTGCATAACTATATGCATAAATCTTTCCTTCCATTAATGAAGTGCAGTTGATTCATCCTATCGATTGAGGTGTTTTCAAGAATCATGAAAGGTTTGAACGCAGATGGTAATCGTCAAGATACAAATGAGGTTTAAGATGAAATCAAGTGGCAAACTTAAAGATTGTTTAGTTTCATATGTTATAATCAATACTTTAATTCCTTTTAATTGTACAATGTTATTAATCCACAATCGATAATCCACAGTAACAGTCCAATAATTCATATATAGTTTAATATACAATATTCGAATTAATACGTGTCGTGACCCGTATACGTCTCAGACTCGATCACAACTCAAATTATATATATTATTGTAGAATCAACCTCAACCCTGTATAGAGAACTCGATCATTACTGCATATAGAGTGTTTATGGTGATTCCAAATAATATATATAGATGCGTCGATATGATATGTCAAAACCTTGTATACGTGTCCCGATATTTAAAGTACGTAAAATAAATAACAAAAATTAAATAACGATAAATAAAGTGCGTAAAGTAAATAACAGAAATTAAATAATAATAAATAAAATTGCGAGAATTAAATTGCGATAAAATAAATTGCGATAATTAAATTGCGATAAATAAAATATAATACAGAATTAACAGTTAGCTAGGAACAGTTAGCTAGGATTTTGTTAGCGTGGATTCTTAACAAAATTTCATATTGTTAATTAGTCTGTTTCTAATCAATTTTTATTGTGTCCATTTTTTTCTTCATTATGCCACTTGTTGGATTCTGATATGTCAAAATCCTAATATGAAATTTGAATTTGAATGAAAATAGTTATTCTTTGGTGAACGGATACGTATATCGGTGGATGTAAGTAGGATAGTATATGACTGTTGAAACAGATTCGAAGAACGTACAAGGTAACTTATTAATGTGAAATTTAAATATTCCTCGGGTATTACCTACCCGTTAAAATATTTTCACCATTAACAGTTTGTACAAGAGAATTTTTAATTACAATCTTTATGAAAACATATATACATATATATTTTCTTCAGATGTATTTATGGATTTAATGAGTTAATATGATATTAAACTCATTTACTTTTCGGTTGAAACTAGAATAAATAATCTCTAAAACTTTAGAGATTACATATTCGTCATGTCGAACGAAGATAATTGAGGTAGAACGATACGTAGAACGAAGATCATACTCAAAGTACAGATGATGATATTGAAGCATGGATTGTTGATGGTACTGGTGTTGTTATTGATGGTACTGTTGGTGTCGGTGATGTTGCTGAAGCTGGTACATTTTGCACCATGTTCTCCAAATTGATTACTCGTGTGCGAAGCTCGTTGACTTCTTCGATTACCCCGGGATGATTGTCGGTCGGAACGAGCGGATGAATAAGGTTTAGAATCTGAGTTATGATATAGCCGTGGTGAGATATTTGGGAAATGAGGGTGAAATGGTGTTACGAACAGGTTCGTCAGTAAGTGCTTCAGGTTCTTCGCCAAAAGGTGAATTCGGTTAGTGGATGGGATCGCCTTCTGCGCGTCTCCATTGATTAAGTCGACTATGAATCCATCAGATGAATTGGGGATGGATGATTGATTGATTCATTCTGGTGTCGTTGCTTCCGGAGCTTAGGTGAATATCTATCTCGGAATAGCTGTCGAAATAACTATCGGAATAGCTATTGGAATCTGAGGGACTCGAACTGGTTGCAGGATTCATCTCATACGATCAGATGAAGGATTTTCGATAAGAAATAAATTATAGGATGTAGATTAGTACCCTGCAATACATAATTTACATATGCATATATAATACTAAAATCTCATAAGTTACGGAGGAATCTACGGAAGCTGTCAGACGAAGGTAACAATAACAGATACGCTTAGATGTAAATTAGAAAATACGATAAGATACGAATTTTGTCTATACACTATTCATGCAATCATTGCAGTAAGATGTGTCTAGACTAAGAATGATGAGTAGGAAATTTCTTAAGGATGATAAGCAGATGATTTTCGACAAAAACGATAAGCAAAACTTTTAACATGCAGACACGGTCAAAGTCCAGACTCACTAATGCATCCTAACGACTTATCAGTTAGACACACTAATGCAGACCCGGTTCGCTAAGACCACCCCTCTGATACCAACTGTGAAGACCCGTCCTAATCCATTCGGACGAAGTCCATATCGATTATAAACGATTCACAACAGTTGATTACATTGCGAGGTACTTGACCTCTATATGATACATTTTACAAACATTGCATTCATTTTTTAAAAAGACAATCTTTCATTACATCGGAAGTTGACAACATGCATACCATTTCGTAATATATCTTACTATAATTGACTTAATAATAATCTTGATGAACTCCACGACTCGAATGCAACATCTTTTGAAATATGTCATGAATGACTCCAAGTAAAATCTCTAAGATGATCAAATGCACAGCGGAAGACTTCTTTCATACCTGAGAATAAACATGCTTTCAAGTGTCAACCAAAAGGTTGGTGAGTTCATTAGTTTAACATAAATAATCATTTCCATCATTTTAATAGACCACAAGATTTTCATTTCTCATAAATAAACGTCCCATGCATAGAGACAAAAATATCATTAATATGGATTGAACACCTGGTAACCGACATTTACAATATGCATATAAGAATATCCCCATCATTCCGGGATCCTCCTTCGGACATGATATAAATTTCGAAGTACTAAAGCATCCGGTACTTTGGATGGGGCTTGTTGAGCCCGATAGATCTATCTTTAGAGTTCGCGTCAATTAGGGTGCCTGTTCCCTAATTCTTAGATTACCAGACTTAATAAAAAGGGGCATATTCAATTTCGATCATTCAACCATATAATGTAGTTTTGATTACTTGTGTCTATTTCGTAAAAACATTTATAAAAATTGCGCATGTATTCTCAGCCCAAAAATATAAAGGGGTAAAAAGGTAAATGAAACTCACGCATATAAGTATTGTAAAACAGTTAATAAAGCATTTGCATGTATTCTCAGCCCAAAAACGTAAAGAGTAAAAAGGGAGTAAATGAACTCACGCATATAAATATTGTAAAAACAGTTAATAAAGCATTTGCATGTATTCTCAGCCCAAAAATGTAAAGAGTAAAAAGGGCAAATGAAACTCACTCATATAATTATTGTAAAACAGTTAATAAAATATTTGCATGTATTCTCAGCCCCAAAAATGTAAAGAGTAAAAGGGATCATATGAAACTCACGCATATAATTATTGTAAAGCAGTTAATAAAACATTTGCATGTATTCTCAGCCCCAAAAATGTAAAGAGTAAAAGGGGAGCAAATGAAACTCACTACTGTACTTTGTAGTAAAAATACATATGACGACTTTGAACAATGCAGGGTTGACCTCGGATTCACGAACCTATATCATTCGTATATATACATCAAAATATATACTTGTAATCGAACAATTTCATATCTTATAACCTTATACATTATATATTTTGTTTATATATATATTTGAAAATGATTATTATTTATATAGTTATAATAATATGTCTATATCTGGAAAATACCTAAATTGTTGTATATAAGTTTTTATAAGGTTAATATGCTTTATATATAGTTATATGGTTTATTAATATAATTGTAGTATGTATAATAAGTATGTTTTTATATTCAAATTATTTATTTGTTTAAAAATGATGGTTTTGATATTAACGTTTTACTAAGAATAATAATAATGCTAATACTAACTTCATTAAAAATGATAATGTTAATAATAGTAATGATATTGTTAATATTGATACTTTTATCTAATTATAAGATTAATAATACTAATATTTACAAAAGTGATACTAGTACTAATATTAATGAGAAAAATAATAACTTGTATTATATTCCATAATAATAATAATAACCCTAGTCATAATAATATTAATACATACATTAGTAACAATAGTCATAATACATAAATGATAAAATTAACCATAATCAACGTATTAGTAATGTTTATAACAATAATAATAATAATAATAATAATACTGTGACGATCGCTCCAAATCCATATGGACAAACACGTCATTCATTGATTTCATTGCGAGGTATTTGACCTCTATATGATACATTTTGTAAACATTGCATTCTTTTGAAAAGGCACACCATAAATGAATATTTAAATCAAAGGTTTTCGACATCTGATGATTTCTACATATAGACAATCACCATAAATAATAGTTTACAACAGTATTTCCGTTGACAATGCAGTCAAAATAAGATACATGGTGATGATTTGGTGAATGCAACGTCTCCTTGAAAAATATATCATGTAAGACTCCATGCACATAGCTTGTTTAACATCTAAGCAAACAGCGGAAGACTTCTAGGAAACCTGAGAATAAACATGCTAACAAGTGTCAACACAAAGGTTGGTGAGTTCATAGTTTTAATGTTGCGCATAATCTGTATATAAAGGTGGATCACAAGATTTCAGTTGTTCAATCCAGAAACGTTTATCAAAATATTCTACGAAATTGAGCACCCTGGTAACTAAACTTAACGTATATATAATTTGTACCCTTTGTATAATCATCTTAATAATACACGCCAACCAACGTGTACGCTTCTCAAATAGCATACGTCCGTTAAAAGGCTAGCGCTCTAGCTCGGACGGGGATATCAAGCCCTATGGATCCATATACTACTACTCGCTCCCACCAGTTCTTATAACTGGCAGTTAACAGTTACCAAAGCTAAGGGATTTTCGGTTCAAACTCAGTGTAGAATTTAGTATGTACTTGTATCCATTGCGTTTAAAATAAAGTGCATGTATTCTCAGCCCAAAAATATATATTGCAAAAGCAATTAAAAAGGGATCAATGAAACTCACCTTAGCAGCATATAAAGTCGTTCACCAAAATGTGATCGAAACTCAGAGTATCAAATAACCGTAGATCTCAACGTATCAATATTGTGATTCAATATTGCAGAAAAGTACGTAGACGTAACGGAGATGATAAATACTAGATTTGATTCACAAATATACCCCCGAACATTACCCATAACCTCCTTGGCAATAACCCATAATTTTGTTAGCTCTATCCCGCTCAAAACCCATTTTGAAAGTGACACGCTCAAGACCTCGTCGTAGTATTTTATGTATAATAATACTACTAATAATAATAAGATTAATAATAAAAATAATCTTAATAATAATAATAATAATAATAATAATAATAATAATAATAATAATAATAATAATAATAATAATAATTATAATAATAATTATAATAATAATTATAATAATAATTATAATAATAATACGGAGTAAAAAAAAATAGATTGAGGATATATATTGGCCAAATGATCGAGCTTTATAATGTCTCCTGGAAATCCTTGCCATGCGATCGCATGGCATATGTGAGGGGAACCCATGCGATCGCATGGCCCCTGGTGACAGCTCAAAGTTGCTTGTTTTCTTGCTTGTCGACATAATATTATAATATATATAATATATTTAATTTAAATAATTAATTATATATTATATTAAATTCACGTGCATAGTTGACTTGTAATTTTTGTTCCGATAAATCGTACGTCATTACACGACTTATGTCCCGGTTTCAGTTTTTCGAACGCATTTTCGTACGCTTAGAAAACTAGCATTTTACGTTTTGTAACACGTACACTTGTCAAAATATAGACTTAGATTATCCCTAAATTATACCTCTCAAAATATAACTTATACATTTAAGTGTTTTGGTCATTTACTTCTATAAATTATCGTCTCACTATTTGTTGAAATACATTTTAAAATAGTGATTTTCGAAAACACTGTAGCATTTTGGGTACTGTAGCAATTTGAAAATACTGTAGCAAGTTAGTGTTTTACTGGTTCATCTTAAATGCTTTAGTTAACTTATCTAAATATCAATCGAATCAATAAACGAATGTTACTATTGTTTACTAAATAACTTGAAATTATATATATGTATATATCTTTTTAATATACATAAATCAGTTTTTAAATACACATTGGAAGTTATTTATAAATAAATTTTAATAATAAATATTTCAACTTATCATATATATATTCAAATAGTTATTTAAACCAATAAGTTTAATGTACGGTATCAAACAATTAATACATTGTTACCTTTTCAAGTTATAGTATATATGTATCTATTTACATATAATTGTTAGCGAATCATCGAAAACAACCGAAGGGTATTTAAATATATAAAAGTAGTTCAAAAATTTTGAGATTCAGTTTTACAGACTTTGCTTTTCGTGTCGGAAATGTTAATCATACAAAGATTAAGTTTAAATTTGGTCAGAAATTTCCGGGTCATCACAAATACTTATTATGATAATTATAATTATGATAATATTAATAATTGTGATAATTATAATTCTAAAACTGCTACTAGTTATAATAATTATAAATATAAATATGGTAATAATTATAATCATAATATGAATCATAATCATAATAATCATAATAACAAGAATAATACCAACAATAATAATGATAACAATTATAACAATAACAATAATAATAATAATAATAATAATAATAATAATAATAATAATAATAATAATAATAATAATAATAATAATAATAATAATAATAATAATAATAATAATAAAAATAAAAATAAAACAACTACCTCCCAATAAAGGCTGAAAAATAAATAGGTGTCACCAGCGGGACTCGAACCCGCGTCCTCCCGTACACCAACACAACCCTTAACCGTTCCACCCTTTTCTGTTTTTCTGAATATACCCATATCCTTATATATTTAACCTTATTACCTCTGGCTCATACATCATCTTCTTCCTCAAACACCAATCGACCAAAGCTCGAATTATCAGCAAACACTTTATATATTGGCTTTAAGACTTTCCTATGAATTGTAATCAATCTATATGGGTCTTTATATTGCTTGAAAACAACAAAAAAAAATAATAAAACAGATGTAGCTGCTGCCGCTGTTTAAATAAAAAAAATTGGCTTTTCGATTTTAAAAATGTTTTAGCTCAACGTTTCAGCATGAAACAAGTTTCAAATGCCTCCTTGAAAGTTTCTGTACACTTAATTTAACATAAAACATAAAAACAGATGCGAATTTTGTGAGGAACACACAGATTGACTTTTTAAAAGATTATCTTTGACTCGTAAATTGGAATTCGATATGAGAAATTAGAATCTGAAATTATACAGATAGTTTGAGTAATAGGTTTCTAACATAACTGCATTAAAGGATTTTGAAATTAAACTTGAATTCGATGTTTTGAAAATTTTGTCAAGAACAGAGGTTATTGTGCCTGTTCTTTCCAATTTTAATTTGATTCTTCTCCTTTAAATCGAATTACGTTTGTTGAATGTTATGTAAGGTTTAATAGATAAAATCACAGCTAATAAGACTCGATTAACATTTGTTTTCTAGTTGAATTACCCGACACAATATTCGATTAGTACAGAAGAAAATAAAAAAAATAAAAAGCGAATAAGACTTGTAACAATTAGTACTAGTCGACTGTGATGTTTAACAAATTAGAAAATTTAGACAAAACTCCAATACAGTGTTTGCTAGATGCCACAACTGAGATTGAATTTTAATTGATACGTATGATTTAGTTAATAATTGATAATTATAATTATAGTAGTCTAAATAATAATAATAATGAATAATAATTTGTTTTATAATAGCATTAACAAGAATCATCATAATTTTTAACAATTTTAGTAATAAAATTGATACTAATCATGTTATTATTAATAATACTATTAGTGATGATAATAATAATTACTAATAGTAATAATGATACCTAATACTAATATTAATATTAATCCTAATATATAAAATTATAATATCATCACTAGTTATAATAATAATAATATAACAGATCAAATGTATCCAATATATATATATTATAATTTTTAATGATAATAATACTAATATTAAATAGTAATGTATATAATAATAATACTACAATTAGAATTAACTTGTAATTATATCATATATTAATATTACAATTCATTAATTATGTAAGATCTATTAATTGTATAATATATAATTTAATATTTATACTATATATATATACATATATATATATATATATATATATATATATATACATATATATATATACATATTACAATATACATTTAATTCTAATCATACATAGAAATCATATCTATATATACATATATAAATTCATTTTACATTATACATAATTATTTTATGTCTTATTTGTATATTTTCATTCTAATGTTTAAATTATATTTTATAATTTTCAATTATTTCATATATTTACATTTTTATATTTTGATACATGTTTATTTACAACAGTTGTTCGTGAATCGTCGGAAAATAGTCGAAGGTCAAATGAATCCATGTAAACAATTCAAAACTTTCTGAGACTTAATAGTACAGACTTTGCTTATCGTATCGAGATCATGTAATGATTAAGTTTAAATTTGATCGGAAATTCCCGGGTCATCACAATATATACTCGAGTACTAGACATGGATAAACTATTAATATATAAAAGATAAGATATGAATGCTCACGTATCAATATTGTGATTCAATATTGTAGGAAAGTATATAGACTCAACGGAGATGATAAACACTAAGTTTGACTTGTGAAAAATACCCACGAACATTACCCATATTCTCCAAAGCTATAACCCATAGTTTCCTTAGCTTTGACTCATTTGAAAACTCGGTTTGAAATCATTTGAGCAGTACTTCATCGTTGTATTTTATGTATAATACTAATAATAATAATATTAATACTACTGATAATAATAATAAGATTAATAATAATATTAATCTTAATAATAATAATAATAATAATAATAATAATAATAATAATAATAATAATAATAATAATAATAATAATAATAATAATAATAATAATATAAATATAATACAGAGTAATTTATGTATTTGTGTGTCGAAGCAGAAATGTGCGAGCTTTATAGATGTTTGCTGAGATTGATCCCCATGCGATCGCATGGGTTTCATGCCCATTTATCATGCGATCGCATGGCCAGCTGGTACGCACCCAATATGTTTTGTGTTCTTGTTTGTCGACATATTATTCACTGTAGCAAAATAGTGTTTACTGCAGCAAATAGTGTTTACTGTAGCAAATAGTGTTTTACTGTAGCAAAGTCGTTTTTACTGTAGTAAATAGTGTTTTACTGTAATAAATAGTGTTTTACTTGTTCATCTTAAACGTTTTAGTTAACTTATCTAAATATCAATCGAATCAATAAACGAATGTTACTATCGTTTACTAAATAACTTGAAATTATATATATGTATATATCTTTATTTAATATACATAAATTAGTTTTTAAATACGCATTGCAAGTTATTTATGAATACATAATATTCCAACTTATTGTATATATATATATATATATATATATATATATATATATATATATATATATATTTACAAATAGATGTTCGTGAATCGTCGATCAATAGTCAAAGGTTAACTGAATATATAACATTAGTTCAAAAAGTTTGAGAATCAATATTGCAGACTTTGTTTATCTTGTTGAAATCATATAAAGATTAAGTTTAAATTTGGTCGAAAATTTCCGGGTTGTCACAGTACCTACCCGTTAAAGAAATTTCGTCTCGAAATTTGATTGAGATGGTCATGGCTGACAATAAGTATGTTTTCATGACTCATATGAGTTGAAAATTAGAGTTTTATCATCAATGAGTAATATGGATAAAACAATTCGTTTATGTGAAGAGTACGAGTGAAACTATTGCTGTAAAGACCCGTCCTAATCCATAAGAACGAATACAATAACATATGATTACATTGCGAGGTATTTGACCTCTATATGATACATTTTACAAACATTGCATTCATTTTAAAAGACAAACTTTCATTACATCGAAAGTTGGCAGGCATGCATACCATTTCATAATATCCAACTATAAATGATCTAATCTGTCATTTACTTAATCATAATCTTTACTGAACTCAACAACTTGAATGCAACGTCTCTTGAAATATGCCATGAATGACTCCAAGTAATATCTTTAAATTGAGCAAATGCACAGCAGAAGATTTATTTCAATCCTGAGAATAAACATGCTTTAAAGTGTCAACCAAAAGGTTGGTGAGTTCATTAGTTTATCATAATCGATCATTTCCATAATTTTAATAGACCACATGATTTTCATTTCCATTTCTCATAAATATACGTCCCATTCATAGAGACAAAAATCATTCATATGGATTGAACACCTGGTAATCGACCTTAACAAGATGCATATAGAATATCCCCATCATTCCTGGACTCCCTTCGGACATGATAAAATCGAAGTACTTAAGCAGTTCAAATTCTCTGATTGGGGCTTGTTAGTGCCCATAGATCTATCTTTAGGATTCGCGTCAATTAGGGTGTTTGTTCCCTAATTCTTAGATTACCAGACTAAAATGGGGCATATTTGATTCGATAATCCAACCATAGAATGTAGTTTCGATTACTTTTGTCTATTTCGTAAAATAGTTATAAAAGCGCATGTATTCTCAGTCCCAAAAATATATTGCAAAAGCATTTAAAAAGGGAGCAAATTAAACTCACAATACAATATTTTGTAGTAAAAATATTCGTACGACAGAACTGAATAATGCAGGATTGGCTTCGGATTCACGAACCTATATCAATTGTATATTTATTAATATGTATAATGTAAATCACAAAATTTCATTTATTAATGTCTTATTTATATATTTATAGTTATATAGAATTTATACTAAATTCCATTTTAAAATGTATACTTATATTATATCTTAAATTGTATTTTTATATATATATATATTGATTTTATGTATATATATTTATAATGATTAATATTTATACAATTAGTGATATTAATATATCTATATACATATACTTGTGATTAGTATTGTATTTATGAAATATTATTTGTTTGTTATGTGAATTATTAATACAATCCTAGTATATGCGATAAGTATATATAGTGTACAAAAGATTTATTTGTTAAAATGATAATTTAGAAAATATTGATTTACTACTAATAATAATAACTTTATTAATAATGATAATACTAATAGCAAAAATGAAAATGATAATTTTTAATGATACTAATAATAATAACTCTAAAATGATATTAATACTAATAAAATACTAATGTTAATAATAAGAGTTCTAATATTTATAAAATGATAATAATAATAATAATTATTATTATAATCATAATGATAATACTTATAATAATAATTATAATGATACTACTAATAATTATAATGATAATACTAGTATTATTAGTAATACTTTTAATAATAATAATACTAGTAACAACATTAGTAATATTAATAATAAAGATAATAATAATAATAATAATAATAATAATAATAATAATAATAATAATAATAATAATAATAATAATAATAATAATAATAATAATAATAATAATAATAAAAGAAAGTAGGCTACCTTTAAGAAAATCGGTCTAAAAAAAATTCCGCCTCATCAGAGACTCGAACACATGACCACTCGTTAACCCGACAACACCCTAAACCATTGAGCTGCTGGCCATTTTCCTGATTTATATCGAAACCCAATTCATTTAACCCGATATTAACTGACTTAATTTTCTTCTTCATCTTCACAATTGAAAACTGAACCAGGATCAAACCATTGCAAACAACAATTTATCTCTTTGATTTTAGAATTCTTAAACAATACAGAAACGATATTTGTTTGATTAAAATAATCAAAATAAAATGAAAAGCTGTAACAGCTTGTAGAACACAACGATGAACTCGATTTCAATTTTGAAAATCAAGGATGTTTTAGACAAAGAGTATAACATGAAAAAGGTGTTGAATCTGTATTAGAAACTTTCTGTAACCATAATTGAACTTAAAACCTAACACTGATTTCGAATTTTGGGATGAACACAATGTTTGACTTTTAAAAATAAAACTTTGACTCGTAAATTAGAGCTTGATAGATAAAATTGGAACTTAAGATTTTCCAGATAGTTTTAGTAAGAGATTTAGAACGTAACTGCATTAACACATTTTGTTTTAAATTTTGAAATCAAGATTTTGGAATTTTGACTCAAGAACAGGGTATCGAGCAGTTTATGCAAAAATTAAATTTGAATTGTTGTGTTTTCTTTCGAATTGTATTAGTAGAAGTTTTTATATGGATACTAATAGATATAATTACAGTAAATGTAGTTAAATTAATGTTTGTTTGATAGCTTGATTTACTCGACACTTTCTTTATCCTGTCAGAAGAAAATTCATATAATTACAAACGACTGAAACTGAATTTGTTTGATATCATGACTAATTGATAAAGATTCGTACTGGTTTGCAGTATTAAAACATTTTATTAAACAGTTTGATAAGGATTGACAACTGAAATCATGAATTAATATATATATATATATATATATATATATATATATATATATATATATATATATATATATATAATTTAATCGTATTTGTATAAATATAAGCATCAGTATACGTATTTATATACATACATGTATTTAGCATATGTATATGTATATATCTGATTATAATCTGTATTATTAGATATATATATGTATTAGTACTAAAAATAATTATACATAATTTAAAATAATGATAATAATATCAATATCTCTAATAATTAATATTAAATAATTAAATGATTTCATAATAATACTAATAATATAAATAATAATTTTATTAATAATAACAAATAAATAACAATAATACTTGATAATAATAACTCTTAATGATAATGTTCATAGTAATATTGATAATAACATTGATAATGTTATTAATAAAATACTAATACAATTATTACTAATAATAGAATACTAATAATACTAATAATAATAAAGTCTAGTAATAATACTAATATTAATATAAATATTAATATTAATACTAATAATGAGAGTAATGTTAATAATGTTGATATAACAAATTTATTCTTATCAAATCTCATTTATATATATATATATATATATATATATATATATATATATATATATATATATATATATATATATATATATATATATATATATATATATATATATATATATATATATATATATATATTATGCATTAAATGAATGATATTAATAGTACTGATTTTATTGTTAATAATGAAAGTAATATTCATTAATATAATAACTACATTTTAACTTGTATTTACATTTAATATATTAACATTACCTATTATTAATTTTTTAATATTCATATAACCTATTCGAATATTTAATAAAATATACATATACATAATTTATTAGTTGTATACAAAAATCATATATATATATATATATATATATATATATATATATATATATATATATATATATATATATATATAGATTCATTTTAATAACAGCTTTATTTTAATAACTAATTTATTATCTTGTATATTATTTTTACATACTTAATCTTAATGATCTTTTGTATTTTATCATTTTAGTCTATTATACATACTTATATTTATATGTATAAATATATATATATATATATATATATATATATATATATATATATATATATATATATATATATATATATATACATATTTATTTACAACAATTGTTCTTGAATCATCGGAAGTAGTCAAAAGTCAAATGAATCCATCTAAACAGTTCAAAATTTTTGAGACTCAACATTACAAACTTTGCTTATCGCGTCGAATTCATATAAGAATAAAGTTTAAATTTGGTCGGAAATTTCCGGGTTGTCACAGTACCTACCCGTTAAAGAAATTTCATCCCCGAAATTTGATCGAGGTCGTCATGACTAACAGTAAGAATGTTATTATGACGAATATATGCTGATACATAGATTTTTTCATGATTAAGTAATACGGATAAAATAATTCGATTTTTTGAAGCGTATGAGTGAAGCTATCACAAAATAGTGAAATGTGTAAAAGTAGATTTCGTCATATCTTCTGACGTAGATAGGATGGATTCCCAAGTTCAAGAGATTTGGAGAAAATCTTCGTAATAAGATTTGATTCTTCGGTAATCAAGGGAATTTGGATCTGCTTTAAATGTGATCATCTGTTTTGATTGCTCTGTCGGTTATTTTACTATAAATCCCCCCCCCCCCCTTCGTTTCCTTACAACTCACACTTTCTATTCTTTCTCCCTTAACTCATACTTTAAAGCATTCGTTAATATGCTCCATCCTGTTCTGATTCTTGATATACTCCTAACCTTCATGTCTGTCATTCTTCTCTTTCATCTGCCACCGGAAGAATCTATTTACTTCTACTATACTCTTGGTTTTAAAGTGGTTTTAGTTCTCCCGTGTCTTTATATTGCTTTATGCATCGATATATACAGTTTATAATTTCTGGGTTGTTGTTGGGCTTTATATCTTCCCTTATATTTCAAAGTCCCTATTTTTGTCTTCTATAATCATTGTCATCCACAGTTAATGTTTTCTCCGATTTGCTGCAATTTATACTCCAATCTCTCTTTCAGAGTTTCATTCTTTCGTTTCCTCTTCTTGCGATTAAACACCGCTTGTAATGGTCCAGAATTCGCAGATATGAGTTTCAGAATGAACATAGTTAATGTTCTAAGAAGGAAATCGTAATAGCACGATCTTGATTTGTCAAATTACCAGAATACCTCGGAAAAGACCGAATCATCAAGAAAAATATTTTCTTGATCTGTTTAGAGGTTAAGTAGGATACAAGAGTCGTGATTGAATTATCAGTTACATTGTGATATGATTACGAGCCTTTGTTGTGAGGTCCACGTTGATTTAAGAAATCATTTCATTTTAACGGTATACGGAATAAATGATAAAGTAATCTACGAGTGAGAACAAAGTGTCAAATAACTAGATTTAGACAAAAGTTAGTGGAGAACTAAATTTCATAATATTCTATTGATTTAGCTCCAAATGTGCGAAAACGTTTTTCGATATGATAGAATTTAATTATTAAAATGTTTTGTTTAAATAACATAAATTGAATATATACAATATGTTGGAATATTAATTATTAGAATTAGATATATAAATAACTTGCGACGTATATTTAAAACGTGTTTATGAATATTGAATATATATATATATATATATATATATATATATATATATATATATATATATATATATATATACATGATTTCAACTTAGTGAAGTAAACGATAGTAACACTTGTTTATTTTTGATTATATTTTCTTGTGGTAAAGATTTTAAATAATATTATTTAATATAACGATGATTTAAAGAAGCAAATGACCAAAACACTCGAATGTTAAAGTGACACTTCGAGTAATATAGTTTATTGATAATTTAAGTCTATATTTTAACAAAAGTATGAGTCACGAAACGTAAAGTACAAGTTTTCTAAGCGTACGAAAGGACGTTCAAAAATCCAGAACCGAGACATAAATCGAGTATCAACGTACGAGTCAACGGACCTAAAATTACAAGTCAACTATGTACATGAATATAATATATATATATATATATATATATATATATATATATATATATATATATATATATATATATATATATAATAATATGTCGACAAACAAGAAAACAAAAAAGTTGTGAGCTGGATTTTAGGGCCATGCGATCGCATGGGAAATAGGCATAAAACCCATGCGATCGCATGTGGGTCAGGAATCAGACTTCTTCTATAAATAGCCCAGGTTTCTGCCGAATCCATTACAATTCAATCTCTTTCTTTCTCTCAATATTTATATTTATTATTATTATTATTATTATTATTATAATTATTATTATTATTATTATTATTATTATTATTATTATTATTATTATTATTATTATTATTATTATTGTAAATCTTATTAGTATTATTAGTATTATTATACATAAAATGCTACGACGAGGTTATGAGCAAGATATTTCAAAACGAGTCTTTCGAGCGGGATAGAGCTAAGGAAATTATGGGTTATAGCTATGGAGGTTATGGGTATTGTTCGAGGGTATTGCTCGTGAGGTCAACCTAGCGTTTGTCATGTCCGTCACGTTTACTTACTTTCCTGCAATATTGAATCACAATATTGATACGTGAGCATTCATATCTTATCTTTAATATATTAATAGAGTATCCATGACTAGTGCTCGAGTATATATATATTTATGCATGCTTGTATGCTTTAATTTTGTCGTTAGATAGTTTATGATGAATCACGAATTTGATACGTATGCTACTGATATAAAGTATATGATATGCATGTCATTGGAAAGCTGTCGAAAAATTAATAACTTTTCATTTAGAAATTGCGTGATTTCGATGAACGGATTAAAAGATATGGTCAACTGAATTATGGTTAACGTTAATTGAAATTGTGTTTGAAACTGTGAATTAATATTTAAACAACTTGTCTATGAGATTGATAAATTAGATTTTTAGATATTACTAATCGAGTAAATGAATTTCTATATAAGGCACGTTTTGTTTTGTTGATCAATTGTCAAAGTTGACTGTCTTATTATGTTTTAAAGCTTTATAAACACTATAATCTAATTTTACAAGTATTGGAAAAATATGTGAAATAATAAAATATGTTCGATTGCCATGATAATTCAAATATAATATAGCTCCTGAAATAAATAATATTTTGAGTTTGATAAACAATGAATTCGTTCAATTATCAAGACTTATATTATGTTAATAAACATGTATAGATTTAAAGATCATATTTGAAACGACATGTCCTAATCCATCTGGACGAATACATTACATTTGGTTACATCGCGAGGTACTTGACCTCTATATGATACATTTTACAAACATTGCATTCGTTTTTAAAAGACAACTTTCATTACATCGAAAGTTGACGGCATGCATACCATTTCATAATATATCCAACTATAATTGACTTAATAAGAATCTTGATGAACTCAACGACTCGAATGCAACGTCTTTTGAAATATGTCATGAATGACTCCAAGTAATATCTCTAAAATGAGCAAATGCACAGAGGAAGATTTCTTTCATACAAGAAAATAAACATGCTTTCAAGTGTCAACCAAAAGGTTGGTGAGTTCATTAATTTATCGTAATCATTCATTTTCATCAATTTAATAGACCACAAGATTTTTATTTCCATTTCTCATAAATATCATGCATGCAAAAATCATTTCTATGGATTGAACACCTGGTAACCGACATTAACAAGATGCATATAAGAATATCCCCTATCATTCCGGGACATCCATCGGACATGATAAAACAACATCGAAATACTAATGCATCCGCAACCATGGATGGGGTTTGTTAGGCCCAATAGATCTATCTTTAAAATTCGCGTCAATTAGTAGATCGGTATACTAATTCTTAGGTTACCAAGCAAAAAGGGGCATATTCGGCTTCGATCATTCAACAATAGAATGTAGTTTCAATTACTTGTGTCTATTTCGTCAAACATTTATAAAAATAGCGCATGTATTCTCAGTCCCAAAAATATATATTGCAAAAGCATTTAAAAGGGAGCAAATGAAACTCACTATACTGTATTTCGTAGTAAAAATACATATGTCGTCATTGAACAAGTGCAAGGTTGGCCTCGGATTCACGAACCTATATCAGGTATATAAATTAATACATATAATTGTAATCGAACAACTTATATATATTATTATTAATGGTTATTTTAGTAAATTATATGTTTCATTTAATAATTTAAATTAACTATATTTATCTTATATACTTTAAATAAATAATTAGTATTTATAAAGATATTAATATAGTTATGTTATATAGTTATATTATATGTATTAAATAAGTTTTT
Organism: Rutidosis leptorrhynchoides; assembly: GCF_046630445.1. NCBI lineage: Eukaryota > Viridiplantae > Streptophyta > Magnoliopsida > Asterales > Asteraceae > Rutidosis > Rutidosis leptorrhynchoides. Next base: position 557,099,670 of record NC_092336.1, on the reverse strand, counting down.
ATATAACTAATATTTATTTGATAAAATAATAATAAAAAGTTGTATCTTTATATAATAATAATAATAATGATAAAAAATAATAATAATAATAATAATAATAATAATAATAATAATAATAATAATAATAATAATAATAATAATAATAATAATAATAATAATAATAATAATAATAAAGAGTAATAAGTAAACTACCTCAAGGAAGTAGTCCTAAAAAAAATGCCCAAGTCCGGGCTCGAACTCGCGACATCCCGCTAACCCGTAAACTCCTTAAACCATTACTCCATATCAGTTTTTATATTATTGTTAAGATTTAATATCTTTTAAATTTGTTTTCTGTTTTGAATCATCATCAATCATATCATTCATCATCATATAATTCGTGCATCATCAAACTCGTTCCATCCACCATAATACCATACAAACAGGTTATGTGCACCATCATCTAAACATAACTGTCATACGTATATCAACCTCATTCTTAATCTATTTATTATTATAAACATACTCGTTTTTATATTTATCATCACTTCGAATTTATTCTCTTCACCATTTCGTTTATCATCTCATCATCAACCTATTTTATCATCAATCTCTAACCCGCTTCATCATCATCTATTATGATCAATATGTTTTCATGAGTTACCATCATCATCTTAACATTATAAATAATCACATATCATAATCATAATCATAATCATAATCATAACATAATCATAATCATATCATAATCATAATCATATCATAATCATAATCATAACATAATCGTGATCCTCCTCTATATCATCAACTACTCGTGATCGATTATCATATCACCAAATCATACTCGTTAACACCATGTACACCCTCTTATTACTATCATCATAAATATAATATATCATCATCAATATTTTATCACAGTCGATCATCATTCCTAATCATAATCTAAATATCATCATAAGCCTTTACCATCTATCATAATCGTTATATTGCTCATCATCCTCATACACCTATTTTTTTTAATAGTAGCAGAACACAGTAGAAACAGGAGTAAACGAAACAGCTAACAGTAGTTGTATCAAACTATTTTAACAGATGAGTTCGGATGATAACAGTATCACATGTTTCCAAAGGTTCCAGTAATGTGTTTAATCATCCTGTAAAAAATGAAAATATATATATACATATATATTTATGTAACAGTCCAGGGATGAACATAGTAACACCTTAAATTTTGATTCACTTAAATAGATCGTTTCAGGCCAAAATCCAAACATAAAAGTTTCTTGAAAACATTCACCGAATACTCAACTAACCGATTTAACACCTGAGAATCGTTAATTTGTTCCAATTGATTCGTTGACCGAAGTAGCTTGAAGGTTGACTTTGAGTTCTAGAACAAATTGTTGTTATTCAATTCGAGTTGTTGCTTATGGTAGCTTTAGTTGATGAATAGAAACCTGAAATGAGCTTTAATTGAACCAGAACTAGATTGAATCACTCCAGAGACTGGATCGGTGTGAAAATCAGGGGTATCTACGAACACGAATAAAAATTGATGATTTGGAGTTAGAGATTGGAAATAAGGATTGAAAAACATTTGAATGATGATAACAAAAATGTGATGATTTTCTTATGTTCATGAATCGAGCGGATTATAAAGAGTAAAAGGGATGAACATAATATCACGGGTAAGCAGAAGATAAATAAAAGTTAGAATTTGATTTTTAATTTATACACAATTCGCGTAATTATTGTCTTTATTTTACTTATTTAATTTTTTAATTAATATTAATAAACATATTATTAATAATAATAGTATTATTATTATTATTTATAATAATAATACTACTAATAGAAATAATAATATTAATAATCAAAATAATACTAATAATATTTAAATCATAACTAAATTGTATATATATATATATATATATATATATATATATTTTAAATTATTACAGTATTCATATAGTAATTATGTATATATTTATTATTTAACAAGTTTTTATTTTTAATCATAAACTATTTTACATTTGTAATTTCAACAACTAGATCGTATAATATTTTTATATTATTTTATTTTATATTATTAATTCTAACAATTACATCATATAATATTTCATATACACATATGAATTAAATTATATAAGTTTCTATTTCAAATTAATATACTCTTAAATATATATGTATTTATTTACAGATAGTGGTTCGTGAATCGTCGGGAATAGTCGAAGGACAAATGAATTCATAACATAGTTCAAAATTTTGAAACTCGAGATAACAGACTTTACTTATTGTATCGAAATAATATTGAGATTAAAGTTTAAATTTGATCGGAAATTTCCGGGTCGTCACAGTACCTACCCGTTAAAGAAATTTCGTCCCAAAATTTGATTGTGGTCGTCATGGCTAACAATAAAAATATTTTCATGACGAATATGAGTTGATAAATAGAATTTTATCATCATTGAGTAATATGGATAAAACAATTTGATTTTTGTGAAGTGTACAAGTGAAGCTATCGCAAAGAGTGAAATGAGTAAAGTAAAGTTTCGTCATATCTTTTGACGTAGATAGGTTGATTTCCGGAATTCAAGGGATTTAAAGAAAATCTTTGTAATAAGATTTGATTCTTCAAAAATTAAGGAAATTAGGATTCTCTTTGATTAAATGCGATGATTTGTCTCGATTGCTTTGTCTGATATTTCACTATAAATCCACCCTCTTCGTTTCCTTTATATTTTGGAGTTCCATCCCTTTTGTTTTCTCTTCCCAACTTTAAGTCGAGCGAATAATGGTCCAGAATTCGTAGGTATGCAGTTTCGAATGAACATGATTAATATTCTAAGAAAAAACGGTAATAGCACAATCTGACTTGTTAAATTACCAGAATTCAAGAGAAAAGATAGGACTATCAAGAAAATATGTTCTTGATGTGTTTATAGATTAGTTAGAATGTAAGAGTCGTGTAACATGGCACATGATGACGTTATGGTCTGTGAATCATCATATTCCATTAGAAACTCAGCATAACTAACTGTAATATAATCACGTTGATCAAGTGTCATTATATTATACTAACTCATGCGTCAATTCCCAACACTACTTCAAAACATTCATATTTTAAATTCGAATTTTTCAGAATTTAGAAACTAAAATAGTTTCCTGTATGATGTAACACAAATAGCACGAAGAGATAAATGGTTTCAGATAAGAATAGTTATGAAAATATCTTCCGAAATATCGAGGATATTTATAATGAGAGATACGATGATATCTTAGAATTTTAGAATCAAATTGTGATGAAGAAATTAATTTACGATGATTTAGAGCGATTAAGAAGCAAGGTATTCGCTAAAGATTTCATCAGAATCAAAATCATCAGGATTCTTTATGTACAAGTTTAGTCCTTGTGACTTGTTCAGAGTCTCCTTCATGGTTTCGCATAATTCGCTTTTCGGTACTAAATTTTCTATTGAGCGTTTCCAACACTCCATTTCTTTATCATCATACCTTTGACTGTTAAAGTCATCAACAGTTTTCGCTGCTTTATCAGCTTTCTTAAAATTCAAAGAACTGATTTGTAGACTAAAGTGCTGTTCAGAATTTCAGAATGGAAGATCATAATTCTAAGAGATAAATGTTATATGTATACCTATAACTGTTGATGTAGAAACGCTGCGAGATTCAAAATACTAATTGCTGACTCTCAGTTATTGGTATGGCAATTCTCGTTACAAGGTACAGACGAGTATATGAAAAGGTTTTAATGGACAGATATAATGGTTTTTTGGAGAGACTTAAATCAATGAAGTCGCTGGTAAGTTTACTGCTAATGTGGTAGAATATAAACGGTTCCACGGTAACGATGACTAAAGGCAAACTTATATATTGAGGTTATAATAAGGCTAATTCGAATAAAAAGTCGAAGTTGACTTGCTGAAGCTGTGACAAAATTTACTAATTTGGAAAGGGATTACAAAGTTATTTTCGGTGATAACAACCAAAGAAGCTAGAACATATACGTGTTAAATATTTACTCAGGTTCTGAGTGTTTTCAGGTGCATGACTATATGCATAAATATTTCCTTCCGTAGATGAAGTGCGGTTGGTTCATCCTCTCGGTTGAGGTGTTTTCAAGAATCATGAAAGGTTTTGACGCAGATTGTAATCGTCAAGATACAAATGAGGTTTAAGATGAAATCAAGTGGCAAACTTGAAGAATTGTTTAGTTTCATATATTACAATCAATATTTTAATTCATTTTTAATTGTCCAATGTTGGTAGTCCACAGTTAATAGTCCACAATTAGTAATTCAATAATTCATTTATAATATTCGAATTAATTAATACGTATCGTGACCCATTGTATACATGTCTCAGACTCGATCACAACTCAAAGTATATATATTATTGTAGAATCAACCTCAACCCTGTATAGCTAACTCAAGCATTACGGCATTATAGAGTGTCTATGGTTATTCCAAATAATATATATAGATGCATCGATATGATATGTCAAAACATTGTATACGTGTCCCGATATTTAAAATGCGTAAATAACAGTATTTAAATGACGATAAATAAAGTGCGTAAAATAAATAACTGAAATTAAATGACGATAAATAAAAATGCGAGAATTAAAATTACGATAAATAAATTGCGATAATTAAATGTAATATGGAATTAACAGTTAGCTAGGAACAGTTAGCTCGGATTTTGTTAGCGTGGATTCTTAACAAAATTTCTCATAGTTAATTTGTTTGTTTCTAACAAATTTTATTTTGTCCAATGTTTTCTTCATTATGCCACTTGTTGGATTCTGATAAGTCAAAATCCAAATATGAAATTGAATGAAAATGGTTATTCTGCGGTGAACGGATACGTATATCTGTGGATGTAAGTAGGATAGTAAATGACTGTTGAGTCAGATTCGAAGAATGTACAATGTAACTTATTAATGTGAAATCTAAATATTCCTCGGGTATTACCTACCCGTTAAAATATTTTCACCATTAACAGTTTGTACGAAAGAATTTTAAATTACAATCTTTATGAAAATATATATACATATATATTTTCTTCAGATGTAATCATGGATTTAATGAGTCAATATGATATTAAACTCATTTTATTTACCGTTAGAACAAGAATATATAATCTCTAAAACATTAGATATTACATAATCGCCATGTCGAACGAAGATAAATGATGTAGAACGATTCGCAGATTGATGATTATGCTCGAGGTACATAATGAGATGTTGAGGTGTGTAATGTTGAACTTGGGTTGTTGGTGGTACTTGTATTGATGTTGGTGCTGTTGATGTTACTGAAACTGATAAATTTTGCATCATATTCTCCAAAGTCACTACCCGAGCGCGAAATTTGTTGACTTCTTCTATTATTCCGGGATGATTGTCGGTTGGAATGAGCGGATGAATAAGGTTTAGAATTTTAGATAGAATATAATCGTGGCGAGATATTCGAAAAATGAGAGTGAAAATGGTGTTTCGGATTAGTTCTTCGATGAATGCTTCAGGTTCTTCGCCCAGAGGACAATATGGTGGATGAAAGGGATCGCTTCTTCTTGTCTCCAATAATTAAGTAGACTACGAACCCATCCCCAATTCATCCAGAATTGAAGATGACTAGTTGGTTGATCCATTTTGTTTACACTGCTTTCGGAGCTTAGGTGAATATCCATGTCGGAATAGCTGTCGGAATAACTATCGGAATAGCTATCGGAATCTGAGGGACTTGAACTGGTTGAGGGATTCATCTCGTACGATCAGATGAAGGATTTTCGATAAGAAATAGATTATATGATGTAGATTAGTACCCTACAATACATAATTTACATATGCATATATAATACTAAAATTCCATAAGTTACGGAGGAATCTACGGAAGCTGTCAGGCAAAGGTAACAATAACAGATACGCTAAGATATGAATTTATCTATACACTGTCTATGCAATAGAGGCAGTAAGACATGTCTAGACTTTAAGGATGATAAGTAAATAATTTTCGACACGAAATGATAAGCAAAACTTTTGACATGCAGACACGGTCGAAGTCCAGACCCATTAATGCATCTAAACAACTATCAGTTAGACACACTAATGCAAGACCTGGTTCGCTAAGACCACCACTCTGATACCAACTGAAACGACCCGTCCTAATCCATCTGGATGAATACATTACATTTGATTACATCGCGAGGTACTTGACCTCTATATGATACATTTTACAAACATTGCATTCGTTTTTAAAAGACAACTTTCATTACATCGAAAGTTGACAGCATGCATACCATTTCATAATATATTTAACTATAATTGACTAAATAATAATCTTGATGAACTCAATGACTCAAATGCAACATCTTTTGAAATATGCCATGAATGACTCCAAGTAATATCTCTAAAATGAGCAAATGCACAGCGGAAGATTTCTTTCATACCTGAGAATAAACATGCTTTCAAGTGTCAACCAAAAGGTTGGTGAGTTTATTAGTTTATCGTAATCATTCATTTTCATCAATTTAATAGACCACAAGATTTTTATTTCTATTTCTCATAAATATCATGCATGCAAAAATCATTTCTATAGATTGAACACCTGGTAACCGACATTAACAAGAAGCATATAAGAATATCCCCTATCATTCCGGGACATCCATCGGACATGATAAAACAACATCGAAGTACTAAAGCATCCGCAACCATGGATGGGGTTTGTTAGGCCTAATAGATCTATCTTTAGGATTCGCGTCAATTAGTAGATCAGTTTACTAATTCTTAGGCTACCAAGCAAAAAGGGGCATATTCGGCTTCGATCATTCAACCATAGAATGTAGTTTCAAATACTTGTGTCTATTTCGTCAAACATTTATAAAAACGGCGCATGTATTCTCAGTCCCAAAAATATATATTGCAAAAGTATTTAAAAAGGGAGCAAATGAAACTCACTATACTGTATTTCGTAGTAAAAATACATATGTCGTCATTGAACAAGTGCAAGGTTGGCCTCGGATTCACGAACCTATATCAGGTATATATATTAATACATATAATTGTAATCGAACAACTTATATATATTATTATTAATGGTTATTTTAGTAAATTATATGTTTCATTTAATAATTTAAATTAACTATATTTATCTTATATACTTTAAATAAATAATTAGTATTTATAAAGATATTAATATAGTTATGTTATATAGTTATATTATATGTATTAAATAAGTTTTTATATAACTAATATTTATTTGATAAAATAATAATAAAAAGTTATATCTTTATATAATAATAATAATGATAAAAAAATAAAAATAATAATAATAATAATAATAATGATGATAAAAAATAATAATAATAATTATAATAATAATAATAATAATAATAATAATTATAATAATAATAACAATAATAATAATAATAATAATAATAATAATAATAATAATAATAATAATAATAATAATAATAATAATAATAATAATAATAATAATAATAATAATAAAGAGTAATAAGTAAACTACCTCAAGGAAGTAGTCCTAAAAAAAATGCCCAAGTCCGGGCTCGAACTCGCGACTTCCCGCTAACCAGTAAACTCCTTAAACCATTACTCCGTATCAGTTTTTCTATTATTATTAAGATTTAATATATTTTAAATTTGTTTTCTGTTTTGAATCATCATCAATCATATCATTCATCATCATATAATTCGTGTATCATCAAACTCGTTCCATCAACCATAATACCATACAAACAGGCTGTGTGCACCATCATCTAAACATAACTGTCATACGTATATCAACCTCATTCTTAATCTATTTATTATTATAAACATACTCGTTTTATATTTATCATCACTTCGAATTTATTCTCTTCACCATTTCGTTTATCATCTCATCATCAACCTATTTTATCATCAATGTCTAACCCGCTTCATCGTCATCTATTATCATCAATATGTTTTCATGAGTTACCATCATCATCTTAACATTATAAATAATCACATATCATAATCATAATCATAACATAATCATAATCATATCATAATCATAATCATAATCATATCATAATCATAATCATAACATAATCGTGATCCTCCTCTATATCATCAACTACTCGTGATCGATTATCATATCACCAAATCATACTCGTTAACACCATGTATACCCTCTTATTACTATCATCATAAATATAATATAGCATCATCAATATTTTATCACAGTCGATCATCATTCCTAATCATAATCTAAATATCATCATAAGCCTTTACCATCTATCATAATTGTTATATTGCTCATCATCCTCATACACCTATTTTTTTTAACAGTAGCAGAACACAGCAGAAACAAGAGTAAATGAAACAGCTAACAGTAGATGTATCAAACTATTTTAACAGATGAGTTCGGATGATAACAGTATCACATGTTTCCAAAGGTTCCAGTAATGTGTTTAATCATCCTGTAAGAAACAAAAATATATATATATACATATATATTTATGTAACAGTCCAGGGATGAACATAGTAACACCTTAAATTTTGATTCACTTAAATAGATCGTTTCAGGCCAAAATCCAAACATAAAAGTTGCTTGAAAACATTCACTGAATACTCGACTAACCGATTTAACACCTGAGAATCGTTAATTTGTTCCAATTGATTCATTGACTGAAGTAGCTTGAAGGTTGACTTTGAGTTCTAGAACGGATTGTTGTTATTCAATTCGAGTTGTTGCTTCTGGTAGCTTTAGTTGATGAATAGAGACCTGAAATGAGCTTCAATTGAACCAAAACTAGATTGAATCACTCCAGAGACTGGATCGGTGTGAAAATCAGGGGTATCCACGAACACGAATAAAAATTGATGATTTGGAGTTAGAGATTGGAAATAAGGATTGAAAAACATTTGAATGATGATAACAAAAATGTGATGATTTTCTTATGTTCGTGAATCGATCGGATTATAAAGAGTAAAAGGGATGAACATAATATCACGGGTAAGCAGAAGATAAATAAAAGTTAGAATCTGATTTTTAATTTATACACAATTCGCGTAATTATTGTCTTTATTTTACTTATTTTATTTTTTAATTAATATTAATAAACATATTATTAATAATAAAAGTATTATTATTATTATTTATAATAATAATAATACTAATAGAAATAATAATATTAATAATCAAAATAATACTAATAATATTTAAATCACAACTAAATTATATATATATATATATATATATATATATATATATATATATATATATATATATATATATATATATATATATATATTTTTAAATTATTACAGTATTCATATAGTAATTATGTATATATTTATTATTTAACAAGTTTTTATTTTTAATCATAAACTATTTTACATTTGTAATTTCAACAACTAGATCGTATAATATTTTTTATATTATTTTATTTTACATTATTAATTCTAACAATTACATCATAAAATATTTCATATACACATATGAATTAAATTATATAAGTTTCTATTTCAAATTAATATATATTTAAATATATATGTATTTATTTACAGATAGTGGTTCGTGAATCGTCGGGAATAGTCGAAGGTCAAAAGAATTCATAACATAGTTAAAAATTTTGAAACTCGAGATAACAGACTTTACTTATCGTGTCGAAATAATATTGAGATTAAAGTTTAAATTTGATTGGAAATTTCCGGGTCGTCAGAATATTGGGTCAGGTTGACTTTTGAGATGACTTTTGTTAACTTTTGCATGTCGGTCTAGAGCATTAGGATTATGATACACTATGACCTGACCTAGCTTATTAGACATGTATTGACAAACATATGTTCTCTAGGTTGAGATCTACGATTATTTTGCATTCCGAGTTTCGGTCACATTTCGGTGAATGACCTTATGTGCTGCTAAGGTGAGTTTCATTTGCTCCCTTTTTAATTGCTTTTGCAATCTATATTTTTGGGCTGAGAATACATGCACTTTACTTTAAACGTAATGGATACAAGTACATACTTAATTCTACACTGAGTTTAAACCGAAAATCCCTTAGCTTTGGTAACTAGTAACTGCTAGTTATAAGAACTGGTGGGCGCGAGTAGTTGTATATGGATCCATAGGGCTTGACATCCCCGTCTGTTACAGGTATAGAAACCCTAGCCTGAACTATAAAATAGACGTATGCTATTTGAGTTTAGTACACGTTAGATTGCGTGTATTGTACATGTTGGTTGCATGTATGTTAAAACAGGGGTACTTATTATATATACGTTAAAGTTTAGTTACCAGGGTACTCAATTTCGTAGAATCTTTTGATAAATGTTTCGGATGAAACAACTGAAATCTTGTGATCCACCTTTATATACAGATTATGCGCAACATTAAAACTATGAACTCACCAACCTTTGTGTTGACACTTTTAAGCATGTTTATTCTCAGGTTCCTAGAAGTCTTTCGTTGTTTGCTTATACATTATACAAGATATGTGCATGGAGTCATACATGCTTTATTCGAGAAAACTTTGCATTCACAAAATCATCACCATGTATCTTATTTTGACTGCATTAACAACGGATGTATTATGGTAAACTATTATTTACGGTGATTGTCTATATGTAGAAATCATCATATGTTGAAAACCTTGAAAATTGATATTCATTTATGGTGTGCCTTTTCAAAAGAATGCAATGTTTACAAAACGTATCATGTAGAGGTCAGTACCTCACTATGAAATCGATGAATGATGTATTCGTCCAAATGGATTTGGACGGGTCATCACAATTTAATATATTAACATTACCTATTATTAATTTTGTAATATTCATATAACCTATTCGAATATTTAATACAATATACATATACATAATTTATTAGTTGTATACAAAAATCATAGATATACATAACTTCATCATCTGCCCCACTCTCTGCTGAAACGCCCCGTCCTAATCCATCTGGACAAAGTCCATATTGATTATAAACGATTCATAATAGTTGATTACATCGCGAGGTACTTGACCTCTAAGTGATACATTTTACAAACATTGCATTCGTTTTTAAAAGAAAAACTTTCATTACATCGAAAGTTGACAGGTATGCATACCATTTCATAATATCCATCTATAAATGACCTAACCCGTCATTTACTTAATAATCTCTAATGAACTTCAATGACTCGAATGCAACGTCTTTTGAAATATGTCATGAATGACTCCAAGTAATATCCTTAAAATGAGCTAATGCACAGCGGAAGATTTCTTTCAAACCTGAGAATAAACATGCTTTCAAGTGTCAACTAAAAAGTTGGTGAGTTCATTAGTTTATAGTAATCATTTCATTTTCATCATTTTTAATAGACCACAAGATTTTAAATATTATAAAACGTGCTGAAGTCCCATTCCAACTGCACAAAAAATATCTTTCATATGAAGAACACCTGGTGAGGATTCAAAATATAATAGTAACCATCTGTGTCGGTCTTTCACCCCACGGCTGAATACATGTGTCTTCAAAATATAGAACCTCTGTACCGGTCTTTACACCCCATGGCTGAATACATGTGCCTTCAAAATATAGAACCTCTGTGCCGGTCTTTACACCCCACGGCTGAACACATGTTTATAAAATATAGGACAACCGGTGCCAAAATGTCATAAATAATAAACCATCCACCCGGCTCGGGAGCTCATACGCTCTAACAGAAACAGGGGGCTAATGCGTGTCATAATAATCAACCCCAATCCCAGATAATTCTATCATAGAATGCAGTTAAGGTACTTGTGTCTATTGCGTCAAACATTTATAAAAGCGCATGTATTCTCAATCCCAAAAATATATATTGCAAAAGCATTTAAAAAGAGAGCAAATGAAACTCACCATACTGTATTTTGTAGTAAAAATACATATGATGTCATTTAACAAGTGTAGGGTTGACCTCGGATTCACGAACCTATATCATTTGTTTATTTATTAATATACATAGTTGTAATCGAACAAATATATATATACATTTATTAATTATATCCTTTTTATATTAATAATATTTATATGTTTCATTTATTCATTTTATTATATAAAAATATTAATTTTCGTTATGTCATATGTACAGTATATATATATATATATATATATATATATATATATATATATATATATATATATATATATCGTTTGTTTGTTAAAATATAGTAACTAATATAATATTAATAATGGTAAAAATGATAATAACTATAATACTTAATATTACTAATTATAACAATCTTATTTCTAATGGTATTCTTAATAATAATACTTTTGTTAATAACAATACAAATTCCTAAGGGTTTCTAATACTGATATTAATGATAATAATATTACTTTGTATCATAATAGTGATAATAAATAAACTTAGTAATAATAATAATAACTACAATTGTAACTAAGATCATAATAATGATAATTACTACTTTATCAGTTTTGATAATTATAATAAATATAATAATTAATATCAATAATAATTATAATTGTAATTTATAGTTATTAATAATAATATCTGATAACTAATATTTTTTATTAGTAATAATAATAATAATAATAGCTATAATATTAATCTTGACAAAAATTTCTAATGATAACAATAATAATTAATAACAATAATAATAATAATAATAATAATAATAATAATAATAATAATAATAATAATAATAATAATAATAATAATAATAATAATGATAATTATAATTATAATAATAATGGTTACATAATAATACTTATAGTAATGATAATAATGATACCAATATTTGTAATTATAATGATATTACTAATATTTAATGCCTTTTAGTATGTTAGTAATCATAATAATTAACTTAACAATAATAATAATTATAACAATAATAACAATAATAATCATAATAATTAACATTGATAATGATAATAGAATTAAAAGAAATGGTGTATACCCTTTATATACTTTGTCTAAAAAGAATTATCGGAGGTGAGACTCAAAAATGCGACCTCTTGTAAACCCGACACACACTCAAACCGTCTCTCTGTCGCTGCTTATCTGATATTATCTGACTCCATAATATATTTAACTTGTTTATGAATTCTGTTACATCCTCCTTCTTCTCCGTTTACAGTCGACCTCCTACTCAAATCCTAACAACTAATTAATGAATTCATTTTATGGTTTTAAAACAGAATTGGTCGGTGTGGTTAATTGAATTGATCAAAACAAAACAACAATAAAATTTCAACATCTCTGTAACAGCTTGTTTGAAGAACCCATGAACTCAAAACCGATTTTTGAAATCTAGACACTTTTAGCTAATGATTATAACATGAAAAAGATCTTAATTCTCTTATATAAACTTTCTCTATCATCAGATTAATCTGAAACACAAAATTGAACGCAAATTTCTTTATGAACACTTCCGTTGACTTTTAAAATCAAAATTTGACTTGCAAAATTCGTACTCGATAATATGAATTAGGATTTGATACCTTCCAGATAACTTGAATGGATGATTCCTAACGAAATGGCATTATTAGATTTTTAAAGACATTACAAATTCGAGCCATTGAAAAAATGAAGTAGATACAGAGTTAGTCGACTCCTTCCAGTCTTTTTTCTGATTTAATTCAATAATCTGAGTCGATTATTTTTTATACTTGATAATGGTAATGGAAAAGAGTTGGTATGTTTGAATTATAACTGAATCGATCATGCATAAAATAAAACGTGGGTAACCAGTTTGCAAATACAGACGACAAAAAAAATAAAGAGAAGAAAAGGATAGATGTGGATTTTTAACAGATTTTGGCTACATCTGTGTTAACTTTCGAATATTAGTACAGATTTAGGAAGCAAGAATCACTTTAGAAAAAGTGTGATGGTGAGAGGGAACTGCATACATACCGTAATTCTGTGTTTATATTTATATATAATCAGTATTTCTGTTTATTATTCTGTGTTTATAATTTATATAGTCTGTATATGTATTTACATATATATACTTGTAATTCATGTATGTATATGTATATATCTGTATCTGCATTATCATATAATTATTTATATATATGTATATCAGTATCTTGTTTATGTATAATTATATATATACTGTATTAATGATATATCCGTATATATACACGTATCAAATTCCTATTTTTGTTAATTAACTAATATAATTATTCTAATACTTATTAATATTAATAATAATATTTTTAATAGTAATATTTCTTAATAAGGACTAATACTAATAAATGACAAATAATAATATGATAGTATTAATACTAAAAATGATAATTTTAATTACTAATAATGACAATAATATTATAAATGATAATAATAATCTTATTAGTTACATTAATATTAATATTATTAATGATGATAATAATATGAATAATATAACAACTTATGTATGTCAAATTTTATATATATCTATTTATATTTCATATTTGAATTAATAATATTAATAATACAAATATTAATATTAATATTAACATTAGTAACAATAATGAAAGTAATGATAATAACATAACATTTATGTTTTAACTTTTTATTACGTATAATATATTACCTTTAAACTATATTAACATTTATTGAATATTTAATACTACAATATGTTAATAACTATAAATAGAAATTATATATAAATTCATAATATATATATATATATATATATATATATATATATATATATATATATATATATATATATATATATATATATATATATATATATATGTAATTATATATATATATATATATATATATATATATATATATATATATATATATATATTCATTTTAATATTAACTTATTTATTCTAATTATTATTTTACATTATGAATCTAATTAACTATATTATATTTATACATTTTTATATTTATATTTATTTTTATATATATACATGTTATCTACACACAAATGTTCGTGAATCGTCGAAAATGGTCGAAGGGTAACAATATTCATAAGCACAGTTCTAAAATTTTCGAGACTCAATATTACAAATTTTGCTTATCGTGTCGAGAACATATAAAGATTAAGTTTAAATTTGGTCGGAAATTCCTGGGTCATCACATCTGCACTTAACAATCAAACAGAGGCCATCAAATCCCTCACAGATAAGATGGAATCTCTTGCTAAACAACTCGGAGAACTTAAGACGCAGCCGCAGCAGGTCAACTAAGCTCAGGCTTGTGTTAATTGTACCAACCCGAAACCTACTGAAGAATATCAAGTTGAGTACGAAACCCTGATGGTTCAGTCTGTTACTTTCAATACCCAGCTCGTCCACCAAATCCCGGATTCAATCAACAACCTAGCGTTAATCAATTTCAGCGAAACAATCAACCTTTTCGCTATCGCTATCCACCTTATCCAGCCCAACAATCTCAATTGACGTACGATCAACCACTTCCACTCACTGGTACACCAGTCGAGGAAAATTCCCCCACCACCCAGATTACAAAAGCAACTAACCCCACTCTCGGAGCTGATGATCAGTTGACTCGGTTCATTTAAGGACAACAACAGCTAAATCAGAGAATTGCAGCCAGGCAAGATCAGATGGAGATGCTAATGAGAAATCAATTGGCTCTACTCAAAAGTCTAGAAACGCAGCTCGGACAGTTATCATAACGCCTTGAAACCTGACCGCATGGAAGGTTACCAAGTAATACTATCCAAAATCCCCACATAGAAGAAGCAAAGTAAATGGAATCTGTAATCCCAGAGGAAGAACCATGGAGAAGGTCAGCTAGGCTCAAGAACAAATCGACATATACTCAGAAGCTGACCCCTGAAACTCCAGTTCATGTACCCTATCCTGGAAGGCTACAAGAGGAACCATCCAAGCTTGATTCCTTCAAACTTGATGGAAGATTCCTGGACACTATGTCCAAAGTCCCCAACCAGAAGAGATACATCCGAAGGCTTCTCTCTACAAAGGAAAGGATACCAGATTCTAACAAAATTCCACTGAGTGAAGAATGCTCTGCATTACTTAGGAACTCTCTACCACAGAAGCTAGGAGATACGGGCCGATTCGTTTTCCCGTGTTCAATCTACCAATCTGGAACCATTCATGCACTAGTAGATTTTGGAGCAAGTATCAACCTAATCCCATACTCTCTCTACAAGAGATTAGAGTTAGGAAACTTATCACCAACTAAAATGACAATCCAACTTGCCGATCACACAATTCGATATCCTAAGGGCATAGTTGAGAACGTCTTGGTGAAAGTTGACAAATTCTTGTATCCTACGGATTTCATAGTAATGGATATTAAGGAAGACCTACACACACCAGTAGTGTTAGGAAGACCTTTCATGAATACGGCTAGGACTGTCATTGATGTGTACAATCAAACCTTGATCTTACAATCACATGAGGAGAGTGTCACCTTCAAAATTGACCGACCAATCAATCTTTCTGGACAGACAGAGATGTTTGCTATTTCCACCAGACGGATCACTTCCGATATCAAGTCTTCACCACCGGCCAATGATATCGAGATGGGTGTCGAATCACAATCTGTAGACGACCCATAAATGGAAGAAGAGGATCTCAGCGAAGAAATAGAGGAAGAGGAGGAATCTGAAGAGGAAGAGAAAATGGAAGACGTAAAAGAAACTGCCACAATACCCGCTCTAAGCACTAAACGTCATGAAGAATTAATGAGGCTTGAGACAGAAGATCACAGTTTAATCATTCGCTTCAAGAAGAAGACCGACAAGGCTAAGGTTAAGTATATAGAAATTGATCCTGTAAGTATCAAAGTGGAGAATCAGAATACTGAAGAAATCCGTTCATCGAACGCATCCTCAAAAGAACAATATACCGATGATGACGAGGAAGAGCAACATGAAGACATTCTGAATAACTCACACTCTCTAACCGAACTAGATCAAGGGGAGCCGGACTCTTCTTCAGATCGGATTCCGGTCATATCTACACACGCAGACATGATAACCTTCATCAATGATACTGATGAATTTGAAGATATTCTCGAAGCCATCCATAAATCAACAATTGATTTTTCGCTACGTTTAACAGAACGAATTATGGACATTAGAGAAGAACACAACCTCTATCTCCGAAGAGAAGACAATGACGTTGAAATCCTAGAAGAACGCATTCAAGACTTTTTCAATTCTCTTCACGATCATATCTACCAAGAAGAAAGGCAACGAGAGCACAATTCAGTGGTTCGCACTATTCTTGAGACAAGATTCTGTCAAGATCAGAAGATCATTTACTCTAAGGTTTATAACGCCTTAGCCGGATCTGCACTTCCGTTCTCAGCAAACCAACGAGCACTACTGACTCTCATCCGGAAGCACATGGATCTTTCCACCGGACGCCTGACTTATCACTCTGATTTACAAATGATCGAGGACATTCACAGCTTGTTCGCTCTATTGGAAAGAGATAATTTCGAAAGCACACCAGACAGACTAGTGATTTACGTAACAATTGATCACCATGCTGATCTAATTATCAAAGAGTTACAAGACGCTGTTACGGAGGAAGTAAGGTGAAACAATCCGTTCTCTCATCTTGAACCAGATCGAGTCAACATTGCCACCTATGTTACGAAGCAGATATTACGTATCTTCCACGAATCCACAGATCCAGGTTTCACATTTAAAGCTGGATGTCGGGAGATTTACTCAAAGAAGGTGACATTAATGATCGGATCAGGATTGCTATTCACTTCTTTTCAGCTTCGTCTTTTAACAAATCTGTGCAAAGCTACAGACTCTTACTGTGGAGATCACCATTCCGAAGACTTCAAAATTCTAAAGATACAGTTTCTAACATTGTTTGAAGACCTCCGTAATGAACATCCCACCAGAGAAACAATCACCACCAGCACTGCTTCTATGATTGACATTCATGGGTCAACCAGCAGAGCCGTGGATCATATTCTCATCGGACTTCAAGACTTATCAAGAGCCGAAACTGCGCACTACTTATCTTTCAGAAGATCTTCAAGGGAAGTACCAGACCTACTACCACTATTGGTCTGACACTTTCTCTTGATTTACCCGCCAAGACTCACATTCCCTTGAGAATAACAAGATTACAACCATCAAAGAGGAATGTTTACTTTTTAAAGCGTCACTACGGTCGAGCCAACGACCTTAAACAAAAGCGCTTCTCGGGAGGCAACCCGTGCAATAAAGTAGAGTAGAAGAATAAAGGATGACAAATGAGCCGATCAATAAAAGTCGCAAGGATTGGAAGCCAGCCGCGTCTGCTAGGGGTATTTCGTTCTTTTCACTACTAGCTCAACATTCGAACTATGCCACATCCTAGCTTATCACTAAGTGTAGGATAACAACCCAATTAAAACACTAGACAAATACTCCCAAATCTTTAACTAAAACACCTAAGTGTGGGATACACTAGGAACATTGAGTACAATGTTCGTCTAAGTGTGGGATATTGGTATAATCTTTTTATGCTATATTAAAATAACCCATTACGAAGATTCCATGTCCTTAAGCCAAATTTCAAAAAATTTTGCAAAAGAAAGCCTTTTCGAAAAAGTATTTTTGAAAACCTATAACGTTTGCCAATAAAAATAAGGCTTAAGTAGGGTGGAAATCTTGTGAGGTTGAACCAAATCTCTAATAGAGCATTACATGACTAAGGCATTATTGACCTAAATTGATTATGGTGAGGCACCCCAAATAAGACCAGCATTCATCTTTAATGCTTCACTATTTTCCGTTGTGAGTGCCGATGTTTGTACTCAGAATCAGAACTTGCTTTAGATCTACATTTTCGAGCAGCGAAACGTGATTCGGTTATAATCAGAAGAGCTAGCCATTTGTCAAAAATAAGCCTTCCGCACCTCCACTACTTCTACTCCACCACCACACCCACATCATCTTTACTATTACTCGAAAAATCCAAAAAATGAGATTCCTTCCGAAAACCCGATGTTATAAACCTCTCAAGTATCATGGCAAAGGTCTTGAAAAAGTTTACCGGCAAAAAGTTTCTCGAGATGAAATATCCAAATATATATATATATATATATATATATATATATATATATATATATATATATATATATATATATATATATATATATATATATTTCAAAATTCTGAAAAAAGGAGCAGAACTTAATAAGAGAAATGCCGAAGAAGAACTTGATCGAAAATGATTATCAAATGAAGAAAAGTTTAAAAGTGCTTCTCAAACACTTCAGCACTCCTATCTATCCGAAAAAAGTCCGTATAAAGACTACACTACCCTGTTATCTCACCCCTCAAAAACAACTTTACTACCACCCCAAAATTCCTTCTCCATCATTGACAAATGACCCAGAAGCTAAGATTACTATCGTTCTCGCGTTAGCAGCAAGGATTTGAGTCTTTATCAAGCCTATGACGACAGGTGCAGCATGACTGGCTATGAGTGAATTCATTTCTTAGATCTATAGGGAACCCTAAACACTTGTGTGATTTGAGTGACCCGTGAAAGCTAGCCTATGTCATGTAACCTCCTCGCATGCATGCAGAGATAGTTTCAATCATAACATAGATGACTCACCTTATTTTTTGCTCTTATAATAAAAGCAAACTACTTAGGCTATTAGAAAAGAAACTCTGAAAAGATTCTTAAGGAAATGAGAGTTTGCTTGAGAACAATCAAAGTCTAAGTCTGGGATATTTGATATCGGCTAAAAAGTCACATTTTCACCCCGGTATTAAGGCCCAAAAACAAGAAAGATTCGAACTTTTTTGGCAAAATACCCACTTCGTCATTTAGAATTGAAGAACAAGTAATTACGAAGACGGTGCAAAAAGAATCAAGAGAATCGGAGCTAAAACGAAGATTCTAGAGCGAAAACTGTGAAAGACAAGAAATCGAGTTATGATCCAGGGAATCAGCAAGCCAAACGGGCTGCCAAACGGCCTGCCAGTGTAGCAAACGGCCTGCCAAACGCCCAGATCAAACAGCCTCATTAAACAGCTTGCCTTAGCAAACGGGCCATGCAAACGGATTGCCAAACGACCTGCCAGTCATTTGCAGGCAAATTTTGTGCTTATTTAAAGGGTCTTTGTCATTCATTCCAACACACACTTCAATTCACTTCTTTCTCTCTCTTGTACAATATTAGTCATACTCTCAAGGCCTTTGACTCCATGCGGGAAACCTAGTACCCGGAGAAGAACACCGAAGATTGTATTAAGAGCGGTCTGGAGTCTTCAAGTTGTCACTTTTGTATTCAGAACTCGTTTAATCTACTGGTACTTCTATCACTTATATTTATATAATGTCTTCTATCATTATGTTCTGTGATATTGTTGCCATGATTAGCGAGTAGTTATCTTTAGTGTATGCTATGATGTAAGCAGTTATAATGCCGAAATAATGTTATGGTTTGTGTATGCTGTTGAAATGCATTTCGATTATGCTTTAAACTCAATCGCTTTTCCATCTAATAGAACGTAATTATCGGCTATGTTATTGGGAAGTCGCGAACCCCGATTCAGAGTACACTATATGTGTCACCCCTTGGTAAGAGAAGTCTATCGGATACAACGTAAGATCGACTGAGGCACACCGGTTGTAGTAAGTCTATCGAGCTTTGGATTCCGACTGAGGACTCTTTCGTAGTGAAACATCTGACTAGACCCTTAGTACATTGTCGGTCCCAGACCATGCTAGTGTAGTCACCAAGCATATAAACTTCGTACGTGCACGCTGAAGCACAGCGGTTGTTGTAAGTTGTACCTCTGCTAAGTAAGGCCATGGAACCCGGTTAGTGTTGATTAGTACACTGCACCATAACGCGGTCTCAAGCATCGCACCCCGCTTGAGGGATTCTTAGTTAATTAAGGAACTGTTTGTTTAGACACATAAAGGATTAGACCGTTAGGATAATCGAAGGTGTTCATGGAAGTCAGCTTGACTTGGCCATGGTGTTCTTTATGGTTGAACTCTTTTTAAGGGCCTAACTATCTTTTAAAATGTAAGACCCAAATATTTATGGTACACAGCTCAAGAATGATGTGCGTATAGTGGGTGGAGCGTGGTGTAAAATTAAAAGTTCAGAAACTGCCCAGACATGTGTGTGTGCCGCGCACACTTAAGGGAGCGCGCCGCGCACGTGGCCTGCGACAGATTTCTGACCTTTTTTCTAATTAGATTTAAATGAAGGGCATTATGGTCATTTCACTTGGGGACGAATCTGAAGCCATATTAGCAGATTTGGATCCAACTTTGGATCACTTCATATCCACAAACACTCTCAACTATCTTAGAGAGAGAGGGAGAGTTCTAGAGAGAGAAGTGGGGTTTTGGAGAAGAAGAAGCTTGAATCGATCAAAAGCTCGAGTATTAAAGTTGTTCATCTCGTTCTTGGCTACGTTGTGGTTGTTGCGGTAAGTTCTAACTCCGAATTTCATTGTTTGATTTGATATTCAAGTTAGGGTTTGAACTTAAAATGTTGAGAAACCCATTTAAACTCTTGAAGTGAGTTCATTGATGCTAATAATTGGGTTTATTGTTGTTGTTGGTGGGTTTTGGGTTGGAAACCGACTTGGCCATGGTTAGGTTGTGTAAATTGGGTATAATCACTAGTGTTAGTGATTATGGAAGTGTTGGAACCCATTTGGGCGCATTTGGTTGACTAATTTTGAAATGAGTCAAAATTAGGGTTTTGGTGTCAATTTGGGGAAGATAAGTGTTTGACACTTATGGTTGGGTTTGATTGGTGTTTTAGGATCATTTTCACTTGTTTTAGTGATTATTGGTTAGTTTGGGCACGATTTTTGCTTGGAAGTGCATTTGGGTCGAAATTACACTAAGTGTTAATTGGGTTAGTTTTTAAATCCACCCTAATTGTGTTGGTTGATATGTGTTAAATGGAATAGGTACATTCCATTGACGAGTTACGGGATTGGATTGCACATCATCGAGGCATTTAAGGTGAGTGTAAATTTACTATACGTGTATGTATGCATAGGATGGGTGCGTGTGTGTGGAGTGACCCTTGCTCGGGTTTGCTCTATGTATGTGTGGGCGAATGGACTCCTCTTGTGCTTCTGGTCCATGTAATACGCTTATGCGTTTTGGGTTACCACCCTTGATGTTGTGATTGGCTAGTGTATTGGATAAACCCTTTGGCGATGGGTTTTGCTAGCTTTTGTCGTGGTGATGATTCGGGTAGTGAATCGCGTGATGTTCGGATTCACTAAGGCGCGTGAAGTTCGGCCAACCCTATTATGATGTATGACTAAGGTATGAATCGCGTGAAGTTCGGATTCATAAAGTCACGTGAAGTTCGGCCATCCTTAATTGTCAAATTGTTGGAGGTAGTGAGTCGCGTGATGTTCGGATTCACTAAGGCGCGTGATGTTCGGCTAACCTTCATGTGGTTGAGGTTAAGGGGTTAACCTTGTTGATGTTGTTGAGTATATTTTATTTGTGTATGCACGTATATACTTATTGTTGTGTTGCAACTAATCTTGTGGCGTTAGCTTGGAGTTTTCGTAGCATGTAGCTACTTTGTGTATGTGCCTATTTATAACTTGCTTGCTATGCGGTGGTGGTATGTGTTTACTCTTTGTGCTTGGTGATGCGTAGCCGTTTTATGCATATGTATGAGTATAGTATATTTACATTCACTAAGCATTATCTTGCCCTCTCGTTGTTTACATTTTTATAGATTTGCATGGATGTGGTGGCTCGGGTAAGCGTGGAAACTAGTGGACTCGCGTAGTTGCTTTAGAAGACGTGCTTTTGGATTGATTAAGATTAGGTAGCATATCCCCAATCACCATGCTCGATCTTTATTTTGTGTTAAAATCATGTGGTCGAAAACTTGTATTTTGTACGAAAGTCGTAAAACGGCCGATGTGGGCTCGGTGTCGTAAAACTTGTTTTATTATGAAAACGTGTGAGTTTTACTTATTATAATGTGTTGTGAAAACCGTTTCGTCTAAAAGTGTCGGGAAGTGGTAGATAATTAAACGGAAAATGGAAAATCCAGACAGAACTGATCAGGCTCTGTGCGTGCCGCGTACAGAGTGGGTTGCGCGCCTCGCACCCTAACTGTATTAAAAAAAATTATTTCTTGCGTATTCGGTTGGATAACGGGTTGGGTCGTTACAAGTGGTATCAGAGCATGGTCTAAGGGATTTAGGTGACTTGAGATAGGTGCCTAGACTTAGACTTTTGTATGTGCATATTTGTTGCGGGACTTGTAGGGATTACGGGTCGGAATGGAAATTTGGTTAGTGCCTTAATTGTAGGTGGGCTAACGTTTATATTAATATGCGGATATTATTAATATACTATTGCGTTGTGTTTTGTTATTGTTTGCGTTGCGAATATCATCAAGCAAGATAGTCGTTGTACTAACAAGTTGATACGGCGTGTGTGCGTAATAAGGACTTGCAAACCTTATTACGGGTGCAAATCGTCTCTAATAAGTGATGTACGACGAGTGTTGAGCAAGATGGGGCGGTTTGGTGCGCGTGGTTTTATTTCTTTTTCCCGTGTTTAATCGTTTTTGCATTCTTTAGAATGGCGACGGGAAATGGTACATCAAGCGGAGAACGAAATAACAACGATGAGTTTGCGGCGAGGGTTGAGGCCGAGGTTGCAAAACAAGTGAAAACAATTCGAGAAGAGTTCGAAAGAAGGCTTATCGAGCCTAGGGGTAATGGTAAGAAGGAGTTTAGTTACAAGAAGTTTCAAGCGACTAAACCTCCTATGTATCATGGGGAACCAGATCTGTTAGTGAGTACTCGTTGGATCTTTATGATCGAAGGATGTTTTCGTACAAGTGAGTGTCCTCCAGACAAGAAAACGGGAATCGCTACTAGTTTGTTGCGAGATGGTGCGAAAGATTGGTTGGATGGTAAGATTGATATGGTCGGCGAAGAACCGTTCATGAGTTTGTCATGGGGCGATTTTAAGAAGGAATTCTTTGAAGAATTCCGAACGCAAGCTGACTTGACAAGAATGCGTGAGGAGATACGCGTGTTGAGACAAGGGTCTATGGACCTAAATACTCTACGGGCTACCTTTATGTCTAAGGCGCGATTTTGCCCCGAGTATGTAAATAATGAAAGGTTGTTGATGCAAGACTTCCGTAAGGCTTTAAATGATGAGTTACGTGGGAAGATAAGCATTAGGCAAGTGAACTCGTTTGCCGAGCTATTTGCCGTGGCTAAGGGTTTTTTTAACGCCTTGAATCGAGTAAAAATTTTTTTTTTTTTTTTAAATTCAAGTCACTGGCCGGACAAGGCTTATGCCGCGGCGCGGCAAGCCTTGTCGCGGCGCGACACAACACATAAAATTTTAGACTCCTTAACCCTGGTTCTGTTTTGAACTTCAGTGCATTGCCGCGGCGCGGACCCCTTTGCCGCGGCGCGACATAACCCTGTTCCGGGTGCCTGACCTGCAACATTGTATATAAACCAACTTTTGCACATTCCATCATTCTCAAACACATATAAAACAACATTATTCATACCCAAACATCTGAAATCAGTTTCTAACATCGTATACCATCTAATAACAACATTTAGACATCAAACGTGTTTTCATGAAACAAAACCATCATTTGGTCCCAAATTCAATAATGACAAACATGACACTTCAAATACATGGCGTTTGATAAGCGGTAACCATAGAGCGTGATTACAAAAGGGACTTGCAATACCACTTACGCTAATGCCAATGCTCCTCTAGCACTTCACACGGGCTCCTTACCTTCACGATGAACCTTAGCACCTAAAACATAAAACATCATGGGGGTAAGCTTTTACACTTAGTGAGTTATAGGAAAGCAATAAACATAAAACATGAACATAAATCATTTGGGCATAATCGAAACACTTATCCTTCAACCCTTAGGTTGCTTGCATACTTTCGGATCCGATCATTCATACCATAGACATGACTTACTAGGCCGAACCTAGTAATCATGTCTAAGCTAACCATAGACATACTAAATATGCCTAAGCTATCATCATCTCATACGTAGACACCCAAAGTGTCTAAGCTAACACGAACCATAGGCAAGATTACTAGCAATGTGATAACCTTGCCTAAGCTAAACATCAACCATAGATACAACTATTGAGCTAACCCAATAGTTCTATCTAAGCTACATAACTAGTGCACTTAGTCGTTACTCTCTTGCACGGATGCAATCCGAGAACACTAAGCCACTCTTGACCCGCCCATATTACCCCCTATAAACTCACCTTGTTTAAAAGGATTTCCTTGATCACTTGTGACCTCTTTTCCTTGATTAGCACCTATATATGAGCTAATCTCATTAATCACATAACTAAATCAAAATCATAACTTTCTTGGATCATTACATCATTTATACTTACTCATACACTTAACCCCCTAATCACAACATACATACATACACACATACTTTCTAACCTTGAACTCATCTTTTCTAAAACAAGCATGTTACCAATCAAACATCACCTTTTAATCATGTACATTACTAACTCATCACTTTTAGCTTTATCATGCAACTTTTCCTTTAATCCTTTCATTAAACATCAAATGTGCATAGTAATTCAATTTCATTACTAACACCATTAACTTGTCAAATTATCAATTTCTATAACCTACAACAATAACCATAGTTCATACATGAACATCCTTCATCACAATTTCTAGCTAGAACACATAATCATCTCTTTGAGACATTTTAACAAACACTTGGTGTGCATGACTAGAAATCTAACTAGAACATCATCATTCTCACCATAATCATGCCATACATCTATAATGCAAGTTCATACATGTAATTACTTCCAAAATCATCAACAAATCCATTCTAACTCAAACAATTGTGCACAACTCAACAAATAGCAACTTTCTTAAGCATAATCTCATCATTAACATACAATGCAAGCAATAATTTGACACAAAATCCATACCTTGTCTTTTAGAGTTTAAGAACCCTAATTGTGCACAAAGAGAGTGAAATTGGAAGATTACAGCTTGCTAGAGTGATTAAGGTGTGTTAGATTTCACTAATTCAAGCTTGCATGGGTTAAATTTCAACAATTGAGGAATCCTCCTCTTCCCTCTTGCAAAAGTCGACACTCTCAAGGCTCCAGGAAGGTTTTCTGTAATTTTTCTTGCACTAATAACAAATTCCAGCATTTTGATTCTTTTTATTAAAATAACTTTGGCCTATTGACACTTTCTACCCTCCCCACCACAACTCTAGTTAGGGAAGTCCTTAATCTTAACTTTTCACCCTTAGTCCTTCCTAACTTAACCAATAAACTTAACTTTCATCCATTAACATAAAATGACTTTTACCATATAATTTCTTGGCAATAAAAATTTACATAAAATAATACCTTAAATATTTGGGATGTTACAACTCTCCCCCTCTTGGATCGTTCGCGTCCTCGCGAACCATTCTTGATGCAACGACGGATAATACTTCAAGAGCCATTCTTCGGGTTCCCATGTACATTCGGAACCTTTTCTAAATTGCCATAATACCTTCAACAATATAACCGATTTATTTCTCAAGTGCTTAACCTTTTGATCCAAAATCTTTATCGGCTTCTCCGCATATCTTAACTTATTATCGACCTCAATTTCATTCAAAGGAACATAGGTTGAATCATCCGCCAAACACTTTCTCAATTGCGACACGTGAAACGTGTCATGTATATTACTCAATTCATCGGGTAAAGCCAAACGGTAGGCTACCTTCCCAACTTTCGCCACTATCTCAAATGGTCCCACGAACCTTGGACCCAATTTTCCCCTCTTTCTAAAACGAATGATGCCTTTCCATGGAGAAACTTTTAGCATCACTTTATCACCTACTTGAAATTCTATCGGTTTTCTCCTTTTATCTACATAAGACTTTTGTCGATCTTGTGCCGCCTTTATTCTTTCACGAATTTGGTCAATCATCTCGGTGGTTTGTTGTACTATTTCTGTGCTTCCTAATTCCCGTTGACCTACTTCGCCCCAACAAATCGGGGTTCTACACCTCCTTCCATACAACATCTCATATGGTGCCATTCCAATTGTAGAGTGATAACCATTGTTGTATGAAAATTCAACTAAAGGTAAGTGAGTATCCCAACTACCACCAAAATCGATAACACATGCTCTTAACATATCCTCGAGAGTTTGTATAGTCCGCTCACTTTGACCATCCGTTTGCGGGTGAAACGCGGTACTTACATGTAACTTAGTACCCATTTCCTCTTGAAACTTTCTCCAATATCGCGATGTAAATCGGGTGTCTCGATCCGAAACAATAGAAACCGGCACTCCATGCCTTGCAACAACTTCTTTCATATATAACTTTGACATTGCTTCCGACGACGAAGCTTCTCTTATTGCCAAAAATAATGCACTCTTAGTCAATCTATCAACAATAACCCAAATTGCATCGTGTTGTCTAGGGGTCTTAGGCAACTTAGTCACTAAATCCATCGTAATATGCTCCCATTTCCACACCGGTACCTCTAAAGGTTTCATTTTACCGTAGGGCATTTGATGATCGGCTTTCACTTGAAGACAAGTAAGACACTTGTGCACATACTTAACTATATCCCTCTTCATTCCCGGCCACCAATAGTCTTTCCTTAAATCTCTATACATTTTCGTAGCTCCGGGGTGAATCGAATACTTAGACTTGTGAGCTAAGTCAAGGAGCTCACTTCTAACATCACTTTGCAAAGGTACCCAAATTCTCCCATATCTGAGCCTTAAACCACGAGAATCTACCACAAAATCGTCAACTTGCCCCTTGATTCTTTCTTTTCTCACGTTTTCGGGCGATAATGCTTCACCTTGTGCAACACGAATATCATCAAATATTTGAGGTGATATTACCATAGCCAAGCTTGTTATCTTAATCGGTTGATGACTTGACTTCCTACTAAGAGCATCCGCTACTACATTCGCTTTTCCGGGGTGATATAAGATCTCACAATCATAATCTTTCACCAAATCGAGACCTCTCCTTTGCCTATCGTTCAAATCCCTTTGATCAAACAAATACTTTAAGTTCTTATGATCGGTATAAATGGAAAACTTAACACCATAAAGATAATGACGCCAAATCTTTAGAGCAAAAACCACGGCCGTCAATTCTAAATCATGCGTAGGATAGCGTTTCTCGTGTTCCTTCAATTGTCGGGAAGCATAAGCTATGACCTTCCCATTTTGCATCAATACACACCCTAAGCCTTTCTTAGAAGCATCACAATAAACCGTCATGTTCTCATTCCCTTCCGGTAAAACCAATATGGGAGCTTGAACGAGCTTCTCCTTAAGGAGTTGAAACGCTTGTTCTTGCTTTTCTTCCCATCTCCATGGCACACTTTTACGAGTCAACTTGGTGAGTGGGGTGGCTATTCTAGAAAAATCTTGTATAAATCGCCGATAATACCCCGCTAAACCTAGAAAACTCCTAACCTCGGTAGGATTCGTAGGTGGTTCCCATCTCATAATTGCCTCTATTTTCACCGAATCAACACAAATACCCTTCTTGTTAATGACATGGCCCAAAAATTGAACTTCACGAAGCCAAAACTCGCACTTAGAGAACTTAGCAAACAATCTTTCTCTTCTTAAAGTCTCTAATACTTGTCTTAAATGTACCGTATGTTCCTCTTCACTCTTAGAATATACCAAAATGTCATCAATGAACACAATTACAAACCTATCAAGCATCGGTCGACAAACTCTATTCATCAAATCCATAAACGCGGCCGGAGCATTTGTTAATCCAAACGGCATAACCACAAACTCATAATGACCATACCTTGTTCGAAAAGCTGTTTTAGGGACATCTTCTTCCCTCACCTTCAATTGATGGTAACCCGACCTTAAATCTATCTTTGAAAAGAAACTAGCACCTTGTAGTTGATCAAACAAATCGTCTATCCTTGGCAACGGGTACTTGTTCTTAATAGTAACTTTATTCAATTCTCGATAATCAATACACATTCTCATAGTTCCATCCTTCTTTTTCACAAATAAAACCGGAGCTCCCCAAGGTGAACTACTAGGACGTATAAAACCTTTATCTATCAAATCTTGTAATTGAGTCATCATTTCTCTCATTTCCGACGGGGCTAGTCGATAGGGAGCTTTGGCAATTGGCGTGGCCCCGGGTATCAAATCTATTCTAAACTCTACCTCTCGCTCGGGAGGTACACCGGGCAATTCACTTGGAAACACATCCGGAAACTCGTTAACTATTGGTACATCATCTAATTCAACAACCTTTTTCGAATCATCAACAACATGTGCCAAAAACGCACAACACCCATGAGACAAAAATCTTTTAGCCTTAGCATATGTGCATATAGGAATTGCACGCCTAGCTCGTTCCCCATAAATCCATATAACTTTTCCACTTGGTGATTGAACTAACACTATTTTCTTACGACACAAAATTATCCCCTCATTGTTATCTAGCCAATCCATGCCCACAATTACTTGAAATTCCCCCATTTGCATGGGTATTAAATCAATGACAAACTTTTCATCATCCAAAATAATTTCACACCCCTTAATGATACTATACACCATCACGGTCTTATTATCCGCTATTTCAACCTCTAATGGGTGTTCTAACATACTTGGGGTCATATTAAAATGCTTACAAAAAGAATATGATACAAACGACCGCGTAGCACCGGAATCAAACAAAACATGCGCAGGTAAAGAGTTTACAATAAAGGTACCTGACACCACATTTTGGGACTCCTTCGCTTCGAGTGCGGTAATCTGATGAGCTCGGGCCCTTGGTCGGCTATCACTAGTCTTCGGTTCCGTCTTAACCTCTTTCTTAACACTACCACTAGCTAAATCCTTCTTGTATTCCGGACATTCGGCTTGAAAGTGACCTTTCTCAAAACAATAATAACATTGCTTACCTTTCTTAGGACATTCGGCGGCCCTATGTCCCGGCTTTCCACAAAAGTAACAATCGGAGGTACCCGCTTTACATTCACCCGTATGATTTTTACCGCATCTAGTACACAACTTGGCTTCTTTCCCACCGCTCTTACCCGACACAAAACCCCCTTTTGACTTGTGCGGGGATTCGGAACCAAACTTACCCTTCTTCGGACTAACATTATGCATCGCCTTAGAGTCTTGATCTAACTTCCGTTTAAACGCCGCCTTCTTCCTAAGTTCATGCTCTCTAACAAGTGCTCTATTCATCATCTCGGCTAAGGTCTTATAAGTGCTCTTGTCGATAAATTCACTTATCTCGGGATTTAACTTTTCATGATAATGATCCATCATCAGCTTGGGACTTGACACGAAGTCCGGACAAAAACGAGACTTGTCATTGAACTCGGCATTAAACTCGGTCACCGACTTACTTCCATGCTCTATATTCATAAACTCGGATTTCAACCTACTAACCTCGGCGGGCGGAGCAAATTGAGTCATAAACATTTCACGGAATTTGTCCCATGAGAAACTTGTAGCCACGTCTCGCCCATGAGACTTAACTATAAAATTCCACCACTCATAACCACTACCCTTCATTTGATGTGCCGCGTAAATTACCTTTAAATGCTCGGGGCATTCACATAACATAAAAGTTTCTTCAATTTCGTCTATCCACCTTTGACTAACGATTGGGTCAACCTTACCATGAAACTCGGGGGGATGGCAATTTGCAAAGTTCTTGTATTCAAAACGATCATCCTTCTTCTTTGGGGCTTCTACCTCTTCTTGTCTTACCCCACTACCGCCTTCACCTCTTAAGGTAGGGTTATTAGCAATAAGAGTCTTTAACTTCTCATCTAATTGATCATTGATCAATGTCTTGATCTTTTCTAACAAGGTTGGGGTATAACGTATCAAGGCTTGCCCTATTTGCCCCGAAATGTCATTTGGCATGTTAACTTCTTCCGATTCGTTTTGAGAGTCTTCTATAGACTCCGTGGATGGGGTGCGGACGTACTCATCATCCTCATCTTGACCTCGGTTTGGTGATACAATAGCCATTTCTAAAAATTACATTCAACCCATTAGTTCAAATACCGGTAACACCATTATTCATCAAAACCAAACAATCCGAAAGAATTCCTAACTCGATTCACCATGACCATAGTAGACGTCCATGTGTACTAGAATGAAGTAATAGCAATGGCCTGTTGTTATTACACCATTTCATTACACATCTAGTCTACCACGACATCATGGCTAGCGAGCATCAAACTCCTTACATAAACCAATTCGTAATCTTATTCATTATTCTATGGGTCTTGTCAATGACTCTACCCTATGGAGCATGGCACAACTATACGACTATAACACTTATGCAAGTCCTAAACCGCTTATCCTTTCACAACAATGGTTTAAGCCTAGATAATCCCTATCGTGGATTATCCAAGTCCCTTAAACCACAGCTCTGATACCAACTTTTAACGCCTTGAATCGAGTAAAAATTTTTTTTTTTTTTTAAATTCAAGTCACTGGCCGGACAAGGCTTATGCCGCGGCGCGGCAAGCCTTGTCGCGGCGCGACACAACACATAAAATTTTAGACTCCTTAACCCTGGTTCTGTTTTGAACTTCAGTGCATTGCCGCGGCGCGGACCCCTTTGCCGCGGCGCGACATAACCCTGTTCCGGGTGCCTGACCTGCAACATTGTATATAAACCAACTTTTGCACATTCCATCATTCTCAAACACATATAAAACAACATTATTCATACCCAAACATCTGAAATCAGTTTCTAACATCGTATACCATCTAATAACAACATTTAGACATCAAACGTGTTTTCATGAAACAAAACCATCATTTGGTCCCAAATTCAATAATGACAAACATGACACTTCAAATACATGGCGTTTGATAAGCGGTAACCATAGAGCGTGATTACAAAAGGGACTTGCAATACCACTTACGCTAATGCCAATGCTCCTCTAGCACTTCACACGGGCTCCTTACCTTCACGATGAACCTTAGCACCTAAAACATAAAACATCATGGGGGTAAGCTTTTACACTTAGTGAGTTATAGGAAAGCAATAAACATAAAACATGAACATAAATCATTTGGGCATAATCGAAACACTTATCCTTCAACCCTTAGGTTGCTTGCATACTTTCGGATCCGATCATTCATACCATAGACATGACTTACTAGGCCGAACCTAGTAATCATGTCTAAGCTAACCATAGACATACTAAATATGCCTAAGCTATCATCATCTCATACGTAGACACCCAAAGTGTCTAAGCTAACACGAACCATAGGCAAGATTACTAGCAATGTGATAACCTTGCCTAAGCTAAACATCAACCATAGATACAACTATTGAGCTAACCCAATAGTTCTATCTAAGCTACATAACTAGTGCACTTAGTCGTTACTCTCTTGCACGGATGCAATCCGAGAACACTAAGCCACTCTTGACCCGCCCATATTACCCCCTATAAACTCACCTTGTTTAAAAGGATTTCCTTGATCACTTGTGACCTCTTTTCCTTGATTAGCACCTATATATGAGCTAATCTCATTAATCACATAACTAAATCAAAATCATAACTTTCTTGGATCATTACATCATTTATACTTACTCATACACTTAACCCCCTAATCACAACATACATACATACACACATACTTTCTAACCTTGAACTCATCTTTTCTAAAACAAGCATGTTACCAATCAAACATCACCTTTTAATCATGTACATTACTAACTCATCACTTTTAGCTTTATCATGCAACTTTTCCTTTAATCCTTTCATTAAACATCAAATGTGCATAGTAATTCAATTTCATTACTAACACCATTAACTTGTCAAATTATCAATTTCTATAACCTACAACAATAACCATAGTTCATACATGAACATCCTTCATCACAATTTCTAGCTAGAACACATAATCATCTCTTTGAGACATTTTAACAAACACTTGGTGTGCATGACTAGAAATCTAACTAGAACATCATCATTCTCACCATAATCATGCCATACATCTATAATGCAAGTTCATACATGTAATTACTTCCAAAATCATCAACAAATCCATTCTAACTCAAACAATTGTGCACAACTCAACAAATAGCAACTTTCTTAAGCATAATCTCATCATTAACATACAATGCAAGCAATAATTTGACACAAAATCCATACCTTGTCTTTTAGAGTTTAAGAACCCTAATTGTGCACAAAGAGAGTGAAATTGGAAGATTACAGCTTGCTAGAGTGATTAAGGTGTGTTAGATTTCACTAATTCAAGCTTGCATGGGTTAAATTTCAACAATTGAGGAATCCTCCTCTTCCCTCTTGCAAAAGTCGACACTCTCAAGGCTCCAGGAAGGTTTTCTGTAATTTTTCTTGCACTAATAACAAATTCCAGCATTTTGATTCTTTTTATTAAAATAACTTTGGCCTATTGACACTTTCTACCCTCCCCACCACAACTCTAGTTAGGGAAGTCCTTAATCTTAACTTTTCACCCTTAGTCCTTCCTAACTTAACCAATAAACTTAACTTTCATCCATTAACATAAAATGACTTTTACCATATAATTTCTTGGCAATAAAAATTTACATAAAATAATACCTTAAATATTTGGGATGTTACAGTTTTGAGCCATATCCTTGGGAGATAATCGATAATGCTCCGAGTAAGAGAATGGTTGAATCGTATTGCGCTCCGAGTAAGAGAATCAAAAGCGCAACTGGAGGTACGAGTGATGTGGGGAAAGGAACATCGAGTTCTAGTGTGTCTAGATGTTTCAAATGCGGCGAAAGAGGCCACAAGTTTTGGGAGTGCCCGGCATCGGGTGATGGTGATGTTGTGTGTTTTAATTGTCATGGAAGAGGGCATCGCAAAGCGGAGTGTCCCGCGCTAGGGACGGCGAATGTCATGAGGAGATGATGAGGTACAATTATGTTGTTTTTGCATAACTTACTTTTGTGTTAAATGCAGTGTGAGTGTAGGCCTTGGCTAAATTTTATTCTCCGTTAGAGATAATAGTAGCGGGTGGTCAGCCTACGATTGTGATATTGTTATGCACTCAGTATAGTGTATGAGTGGTGTATTGCGCCTTAACTCTATTGTGCGAGTCTTCAGGTGCTCAGGCATTCGGTTGAAATCGGGTCGTTAAGCTCATTCGAGTGAGACCCTTAAGATTGTGTTTGTGTCGTACATGTTCTGTTATGGGTGAAGTTCCTAATGGAATTTCCCTATGGTGACGTTTTGATTGGCGGACGAAGGGCGTAAGACTTGGTGCAACCAAGCATTCCTTAGTGTTTGGGAAACGTTTCTACCAAGCCATGAGAATGGGCTTTGGTGTTCGGTTATTAGCGCGTGTTCGCTTTTTTGTCGAAGATGGTGAACCATGAGTTTTGTCGGGTGGATAGAACCCTTGAGATCAAGTGTTAGATCTCGATGTATGTTGGTGAAGGAGTCTACATGACACGACGTTAGGTGCCTCTTTCATACCTACTAGCGTGGTATTCGACTCCGATGGTGTTGAGGTTACATTGTACTTAGGGTACCCTATAAAAACCCTTAGGTACATGAGTGACTAGGTAGAAATGTGACAAGCTATGGCAATCAGAGGATTGCAAGAATAAAGTTTGTGTAATTTGTGGTAAACGCTTCATTCGAAGTGATGAAGGATAGGTTAAAATCATTCGTATGCTCTAGGTTGGAGCAAGATGTGGTGATGGGTTGCGTGGACCCAATTGTAGAAAAGTCTACCTTTAGGTAGCATTGTACGATTGTACAAGGTGTGTGTTGTGTTGGTTTTGTGTCGTTGGTTAAATAAAGCCAACGGGTGACGGTGTGCGTCAATTTCTAATGTACAAAATGAATTCATGAGGATTCAAGTATTACAACCGATGGAGAAATTGGTTACGTATATCAGAGAGTGGTAACTATCGCAAATGATGTTACCACGGCGATGCGGTTATGGAACGTAGTTCCAAGTGGGGGGAGTTACACTCCCGCACGAGGAGGTTTTAGAGTGAGATTTCGGATAATGCTCATAGTAGATCCGAAATTTGTGTCGAGGCCTAGATTTGGTCGATTTGTAGTAGAGTACAATTTCGGTTAAATTGTACTTAAGGTTTCGGATTTGAATTATCACCGAGGTAGTAATACGGTGAATCTCGTTGGGAGATAAATGGACGTATTTGACGAGCAAGATGAGATCCCTCGGTTAAGGGATGTGCATGTCGGAATCTCTTCTAGAGAATTATTGTTTTGTGCCTATGTGCGATATAGGTGTTTCTTGCCCGATTATGTGTGGGGTGTGGTTAGTGTACCCGTGCGTGAGGTAGGACTATAGTGTTATCCGTGCGTGAGGGTTTCACTACCCTTTGTACGATGGGGGCTACATGTGTGTCATGGTCTTGGTAGTTTTACTACTTCGTCCTGACATGTGCGATGGGTGGGTTGTGGCCGTTGACTCGGTCCACTAGCTTCACCTTGGGAGTAACGTTGTATTTGCGCAGTATTACATTATCGGAATGGGAGTACCATTCATGTGGTTGTGTTGTGAACTATTGGTTGTTTTATACACCAATGGTGGGGTCGTGAGGACCATGTTGTGTGATTAGTGATGCGATAGCCGTGTTTCTCTCACATGTTGTTACGTGTGTGACAATAGTCGATTTTGTACACCTTGAGTTTAGCGTTGAGATAGTCGTTTTGGGCGCTATCGGATTTAGTCGTTTGCTTACGATTTTGTGATAGATGCGTATTGGTCGTATTGCGCACTACAAGGGATGTTTAGTGATAAGTGTTATCTGTAAGGATTCGCTTGTGTTCGGTCTTCATCGTTTTGGTTGTTGACTTTAGGTTGGGACTTGGTTGCTTTTAGCATTGTACTTGGCAAGGGTACGCTAAGGGTTGATATCTCGGTAAGAGATTGGTTGAGTTTTTCCCGATGTGAGGGATTGAGCAAGTTTTAGCGCTCGGATTTACGGATTTGATAAGTCGCGGATGACGAGTTAGTGTTAAGGGCGATTCATTGAGAAAAATTGTCTAGAGAAGTTGGAAGGGAACTTGATGATTTTCGCATGTGTTAAGCGATCGTGGTAGAATTCAGTTTGGAACGCATGTTTGAGGACCATTGAGTGTGGGTCCGGTTGGTTACGTGACGAGGATCACGAGGACGTGATCGATTCTAAGTGGGGGAGATTTGTAAGACCCAAATATTTATGATACACAGCTCAAGAATGATGTGCGTATAGTGGGTGGAGCATGGTGTAAAATTAAAAGCTCAGAAACTGCCCAGACATGTGTGTGCGCCGCGCACACTTAAGGGAGCGCGCCGCGCACGTGGCCTGCGACAGATTTCTGACCTTTTTTCTAATTAGATTTAAATGAAGGGCATTATGGTCATTTAACTTGGGGAAGGATCTGAAGCATTATTAGCAGATTTGGATCCAACTTTGGATCACTTTCACATCCACAAACACTCTCAACTATCTTAGAGAGAGAGGGAGAGTTCTAGAGAGAGAAGTGAGGTTTTGGAGAAGAAGAAGCTTGAATCGATCAAAAGCTCGAGTATTAAAGTTGTTCATCTCGTTCTTGGCTACGTTGTGGTTGTTGCGGTAAGTTCTAGCTCCGAATTTCATTGTTTGATTTGATATTCAAGTTATGGTTTGAACTTAAAATGTTGAGAAACCCATTTAAACTCTTGAAATGAGTTCATTGATGCTAATAATCGGGTTTATTATTGTTGTTGGTGGGTTTTGGGTTGGAAACCAACTTGGCCAGGGTTAGGTTGTGTAAATTGGGTATAATCACTAGTGTTAGTGACTATGGAAGTGTTGGAACCCATTTGAGCGCATTTGGTTGATTAATATTGAAATGAGTCAAAATTAGGGTTTTCGTGTCAATTTGGGGAAGATAAGTGTTTGACACTTATGGTTGGGTTTGATTGGTGTTTTAGGACCATTTTCACTTGTGTTAGTGATTATTGGTTAGTTTGGACGCGGTTTGTGCTTGGAAGTGCATTTGGGTCGAAATTGCACTAAGTGTTAATTGGGTTGGTTTGTAAATCCACCCTAATTGTGTTGGTTGATGTGTGTTAAATGGAATAGGTACGTTCCATTGGCGAGTTGCGGGATTGGATTGCACATCATCGAAGCGTTTAAGGTGAGTGTAAATTTACTATACGTGTATGTATGCATAGGATGGGTGCGTGTGTGTGGAGTGACCCTTGCTCGGGTTTGCTCTATGTATGTGTGGGCGAATGGACTCCTCTTGTGCTTCGGGTCCATGTGATACGCTTATGCGTTTTGGATTACCACCCTTGATGTTGTGATTGGCTAGTGTATTGGATAAACCCTTTGGCCATGGGTTTTGCTAGCTTTTGTCGTGGTGATGATTCGGGTAGTGAATCGCGTGATGTTCGGATTCACTAAGGCGCGTGAAGTTCGGCCAACCCTATTGTGATGTATGACTAAGGTATGAATCGCGTGAAGTTCGGATTCATAAAGGCGCGTGAAGTTCGGCCATCCTTAATAGTCAAATTGTTAGAGGTAGTGAGTCGCGTGTTGTTCGTATATTTTATTTGTGTATGCACGTATATACTTATTGTTGTGTTGTAGCTAATCTTGTGGCGTTAGCTTGGAGTTTTCGTAGCGTGTAGCTACTTTGTGTATGTGCCTATTTATAGCTTGCTTGCTCTGCGGTGGTGGTATGTGTTTACTCTTTGTGCTTGGTGATGCGTAGTCGTTTTATGCATATGTATGAGTATAGTATCTTTACATTCACTAAGCATTAGCTTACCCTCTCGTTGTTTACATTTTTATAGATTTGCATGGATGCGGTGGCTCGGGTAAGCGTGGGAACTAGTGGACTCGCGTAGTTGCTTTAGAAGACGTGCTTTTGGATTGATTAGGATTGGGTAGCGTATCCCCAATCACCATGCTCGGTCTTTATTTTGTGTTAAAATCATGTGGTCGAAAACTTGTATTTTGTATGAAAGTCGTAAAATGGCTGATGTGGGCCCGGTGTCGTAAAACTTGTTTTATTATGAAAAAGTGTGAGTTTTACTTATTATAATGTGTTGTGAAAACCGTTTCGTCTAAAAGTGTCGGGAAGTGGTAGATCATTAAACGAAAAATGGAAAATCCGGACAGAACTGATCAGGCTCTAAAAGTGTCGCGCCGCGCACCCTAACTGTATAAAAAAAATTATTTCTTGCGTATTCGGTTGGATAACGGGTTGGGTCGTTACATAAAACTAATCATTAACGAAAGTATTGAAACACATCACGTCTCTCGGATATGGTAAACCATGTTCTATTATGCTTAAGAAAGTTTAGACCATTGTGGAATGTTAATACGTCACCCAACTGAGTCGCTCAATTGGATGAGCCGTCTGAACGTGTATGCCTGTAGTCAGACTGCACGGTCATCGGGGGTAAGGGACGTTGCTGTCTATTCAGAATCTTCAAGCCTAATGCAGCACTCAATGACATGTCTTATGATAGGGGCGTTTAGGACCAGTGTAATGAATACAAGGCCTCTGCCTATTCATGAGCCAGCATTCCAGAATCTCGGCAGAATAACTGATGAAGTCATAGTATGCACTCAATTTAACCTTATCTGAATTACGAATTTTATCGCATTTACTTTATCTGTCTTATAAATTAGAAAATCCTAAAATTAAGTAACCACTACCCCTTCCTAACTATCTTAGGCTTAAATATAGGTTCGATTCTACTGATATTTCAAAAATACGACTCTAGGTCATACTTCCTTACTCATACTAAGGAGTAGTATGGTTTAGGCCCCGCTAAATATAAATTTAAAACAGTACCCACCCCCTTGGTGGTTGATTCTGACGCGCTGCGGCCC
Source organism: Rutidosis leptorrhynchoides (assembly GCF_046630445.1). Lineage (NCBI taxonomy): Eukaryota > Viridiplantae > Streptophyta > Magnoliopsida > Asterales > Asteraceae > Rutidosis > Rutidosis leptorrhynchoides. The sequence goes on along the minus strand of NC_092336.1, from coordinate 557,060,835 downwards.
GACGACACCGCACAAACAAAACCATCCGTTTCGGCCATATCAGTTGCCATGATTGTTGGCTAGTTCTTTAATGTTTGTCTAGACTAATAAACCTATGTGTTGGATGTGATTTTTATTAATTTTTGGAATATAAGTATTTTGATTTTAAGTTTGAATACATGCATGCACTTAATGAAACTTGTTCTTTTCGATTCAATTGATTGTATGTTTGTTTAATAGGACGAGAGTTCATCAATTTAATATATATGTTTTCAATCGGTTTGTCTTAATTGGTTGTTTGCTTAATCGGAGATGATAGTAAATTGAATTCAAAAGGCTAGACGATTTAGGTGTAAATCACTCACAACGAGAGTTGGTGTGATTATTGATTACTACGAGAGTAGAGTCTAAATTTGAACTTGATTATCAGTTGAACTAACTTTATCACATCTAGGAGGTCTTAAGTGACGGGGAATTCCGTGTTGTGTAATCTTAGTTATTGTGTCTGCGCTGGGGAATTCTAGATGGACCGATAGGTAATTCACATGCTTTTAATCCACAATTCGAGCTTAATCTAATTGCATCCAACACTAGGTGTAAAAGGTCTAGGCAAACATTCGTTCTCTTATTTGATTTATAACTTATCTTAACTTTCCTGTTTGCTTTAAAGCTTAAACATAAAAATACCAAAAATATTGTTTTTCTTTGTTAATTAGTTAAAGTTATCCTTGATTTGGCTAATCGTTAAATAAACACAAATCAAACTATCTCGTACTTTCAATTTTCTTAGATTAAAGGTAGTTTATTTTCATTAGTTACAATATTAATTCACACGCGTAAACTGTCATTGGAACGATCTTGAATTTACCAACTTTATACTACTGCACGATCGGGTACACTGCCCGTTAGTATGTAAACTTTAATAACCGGTAATTTCTTTTATAAATAATAGACGCGATTTTACACATCAATATCCAAATTCAAAACTAAATTAAAGTAAAATCAAATCACAAACTTTAACCAAATTCAAATCATAGCCCCAAATAAATCATATAAATGTGAAAATAATTCAGTAACAAATAAAAGGAATTTTACGTTCCTTAAAACCATGCTTCAACCAAGCAATTTTAGTCTTTATTCCATTCTCTAATCTAAATTCACTTACCACATACACACATGAATCCAAAATGCAAAACACTCAATAACTAAAATCATCACCACTCACAATCAACAATCGTCACAATCATACATATATACTTACACACACATTCACGGTGATTTCACCAGCGGCGGCGGTTCTATTCCGGTCGGCCGTCCGTCTAGTGTCGCATCCAGATCCGAAACAGATCTGAAAAATTGAGTATGTCGACGTTTGATTCCTTTGGCACTAGCAGCGTTTGATTCAGGTGAGCTGTTTAAAGTGATCAACGATTGATTAACCGGTACAATACCGGAGTTGTCGTTTGTGGTATGTATTCCGGTGACAGTTTTAACTCAACGACGGTCGTGGCCCACTGACCACCACCACCATTGCCTCATTCTAACAGTGGCGACCACCACCACGCCGTCTGTTTCTGAACCCATATTTGGGGCAAAGAAATCGCCGAAGTTTATTGTATGTATATTTCTATTTAAGTTTCATGTTATAAACAAATGGGAAAACGGTTTTTTTGTTGATTTGCTGAAAGTTAAAAGAGTTTGGTGGGGGTGGGTGCTTGTTAGATAACTTATATATATAAGGGATCCCAATAATCGCTGAAAAATGAGGGTTTGTTCATATTTTTTGGGATGAAGATGAAGGTGAGGAAGACAAAAATTTTTGGGATAAAGATTTCAGCAATTTTGTTACAAATCACAAGGATGATTTCAGCAATTTTGTTACAAACAATAGGGACGATTTTAGCAATTTTGTCAATAAAGGGGAAAAAAAACATACGAAAATACCCTCACATGTTTGGCATGTGACCAGAGTTAACGGAATTTTTTGACACCGTCAGTCAGAGGGACTAAATCAGCAACATTAGCAAACCACTGAGACCAAATCCATAAAAAAGCATAGAGACGAAACTAGCATCTTGATACAAATCACATGGACTATTTCAACAATTTTGTCTTATTTATATGTGTGAATATGAATCAATCCAACAATATGTGTGAATATTTAAATCAAAATACTATTATGAATCAAATCCCAGATATAATAATATTTATATAAATTTGTGTGCGTGATGGTTGATTCAAATATTATACTGCCGTTGTCAAAGCTTTCTAGAGAAAGGGTAAATTGAGATGGTTAATTTTGATGTTTATATATGTTTTGATTTGTGAAATTTGAGAAAGGGGATGTCTATAAAATAAGGGGTCAGGTTTTTAGATGATGAAGATAATACCTATAAAATGACAGATTTATTCTTATGTGCAGGACACATTATTTAATTTAATGGAATTTTTTAACGACCGTCAGTAAGAAGGACTATCTCACCTTTTACAAATTAAGTAGACTATCTCGATAAAAACTCCAAGGACTAAATCAGTGATTTGATACAAACTACAGGGAGTATCTCAGTAATTATGCTCTAAAAATATTACATAATCTTTTGTGACTACGTATGTTTATTCGCGATGACTTCATCTTGACTGTGCGAAAACAAGTAGTTGTTTTACTGTTAGTCGACTTATAAAACGAATATAACAAAAAATATTCCGTGATTAAAAGTGCAAATTTGTTGTACTACAAGTTATTGTAACACGTTGCATGGTGTGACTAAACATATGATTAAAAAAGCAAATTTCAATTGATGGATTTTTTCCAACCGTCGGCGTATTTTTTAATGTCACCATTTAATTAAGGGATTATATATTTAGAGGTGATTCAAGTATATTATTTTATGTTTATAGGTCACTCATAACTCAAAACGATTTTGGGGTAAACCACCAAAATTAATACTTTGTTTCATACATACCAAATTTGGATGAAAAATACATCATAAAATGTAAAAGAATGCAATATTGTTACGTTTGAAGAAAAAATGAATAATAGACACAGTGTTAATTAAGAAATTCATGTGTATTTTTATTTTTATTTTTATTTTTAAAAAAAAACAAGTAAAATATTGATATCAACTGTTACAAGATATAAGCAAACTCAATACAAACAAAAGTGGTTTGCAAAGATAGCAAACCAAACACGAGTACTAATACACGATGCTAACTACAAAATTACATTATATTAAGGTAACTACTAGGTTCATTTATCCAAGTAAGTCAATCTAATTTTCGTTTCCTCGATTTTTTAGAGATCCATTCGAAAGCTTTGACTTGTATCTCGTTCAATGCTACTGGTGTATTCCAACTTTTACCCCGAAATTCATGTGTATTTACATTTTTCGGTTGAGTTTTTACGCAAATTTGACGCACATTGATTAGATTATTAATTTGGGTGGCATATAAAATCGTTTTCAAATATGAGTGGTTTACAAACACAATTTAATTAATTTTGATGGCCTCCTAATATATAGTCCTTTTAATCAACAAGTAAAAATGGGGCAAATTTTTTATTTTCGGATTACTTGTAAAGGATGGTTATGAAGTTTAAACGAATTATTTCGTGATATTCTTTAATTTTTTTTGCCCACCATTATGTGATGCTAGTAAAATTAATACTCGAGACCTTTTATCAAATCTGTACATAAGCCAACCACTATTATAGAGTATTTGTATATACAATTAACATATGATATTATTATTATAATAAAATGTGTTTATATGAAGTAGTACTCCTTAATAAAGTTACACAATTACCTAAAAAGTGCTTAGAATGGGGTTGCTATGAACAAATATAGGTGCTCAAATGAAATCACAAGCAATAAAATCACTATTTAATATTATTGTTATTTTTTTTGTTTTTTAATTCTGGAAAAAACGAGTAAGAGATCTGCTTGTTACAGCGGAGGATGATGTTTTTTATGTACTAAATTAATTGTCATAAATTAAATAAATGTTCAGTGAAATAATAATAATAATAATAATAAATAGTTAACATATACGGAGTAACTCGTTAAAAAGGTTTTAAAAGTCATCTTATCTTATTTTAATTTACATTATTAACTAAACGTTTACCAATTTCGATAGAGAAAAATAGGAAGAAAAAAAAAAGGATCGAGGTGCTTAAAAAAAGTCACTTTATTTCATCAAATCAAAATGTAACTACAGATTTTATGTTTTAGGGTGTGTTTGGACGAAAGTTGTGACGATCGCTCCAAATCCATATGGACGAACACGTCATTCATCGATTTCATTGCGAGGTATTTGACCTCTATATGATACGTTTTATAAACATTGCATTCTTTTGAAAAGGTACACCATATGAATACTTAAATCCAAGGTTTTCGACATCTGATGATTTCTACATATAAACAATCACCGTAAATAATAGTTTACAATAATACTTCCGTTGACAATGCAGTCAAAATAGATACATGGTGATGATTTTGTGAATGCAACGTTTTCTCGAATAAATCATGTATGACTCCATGCACATAGCTTCTCTAACATATAAGCAAACAGCGAAAGCGAAAGACTTCTAAGAATCTGAGAATAAACATGCTTTCAAGTGTCAACACAAAGGTTGGTGAGTTCATAGTTTTAATGTTGCGCATAATCTGTATATAAAGGTGGATCACAAGATTTCAGTTGTTTCATCCATAAACTTTTATCAAAATATTCTACAAGATTGAGCACCCTGGTAACTAAACTTTAACGTCTATATAATAAGTACCCCTGTTTTAACATACATGCAACCAACATGTACAATACACGCAAACCAACGTGTACTAACCTCAAATAGCATACGTCTGTTTTATAGTTCAGGCTAGGGTTTCTATACCTGCAACAGACGGGGATGTCAAGCCCTATGGATCCATATACAACTATTCGCGCCCACCAGTTCTTATAACCGGCAGTTACTAGTTACCAAAGCTAAGGGATTTTCGGTTCAAACTCGGTGTAGAATTTAGTATGTACTTGTATCCATTGTGTAAGACCCTATTATTTCATCGTACATATGTGTAAATACATTATGGGTTGAGTGGGTGTTCGTTTCATATTTTAAATAAAAGGCAGAATCTGGACTGGGCGACTGGCGCGCCGCGCAGCCATTTGGCGCGCCGCGCCGATATGCTGTGACAGCTCACTTCCTTTTAAAATTAGATATTTTGGGGGTAAATTGGTAAAATCACATGAGGTCCGAATTTAAGGCCCTAAACCAGTTGTTGGGGCCTCATTAACTCCATTTCCACCTACATCAATCTCATCCATTCAATTTTAGAGAGAGGGGGTTTTTCTAGAGTGAGAGAGCTCAAAATAAGGAAGAAGAAGGTTGAATCGGGTCTAAGTGCAAGCTTTAAAGTTGTTCATCTATCCTCTAGCTTCGTTTTGGTAGTAGTGGTATGCTCTAATCTTAACTTCCTTGTTTAATTGTATTAAGGGTTAGGGTTTGGGTAGTGTTGCACATAAAACCCATTTGTTAGTGAATTAGGGGTTTTTGGGTGGAATTGGGTCATGTAGACCCAAAGGTGACTAACTAGGGTTTTCAAAGTGTTAAATTGATGTTTATGAACTTAATTAGTTAGTAAATTGCTAGCACACCAATATGTATGTAAATGGGTGTTGTGTGGGTTAGTGAATGACCCAAAATGGGTGTGTTGACTTTAAATTGGTCAAATGGGTCAAAATGGACCTAAGTTAGTTAATGTTTGTGATTAATGCATAAACCTTGTGTTGAAATGTGTTTTAAACCTATCTTGGCTAATATTAAGGTTTTGGTGTGAGTTGACCCAATTTTAGGGTTAAGTGTCCAAATGGGTCAAAATGACCTAGTAATGGTGAGTGTGTGAGTTTGACAAACTTGAATGAATGAATGATTATATGTACTTTGTAATAGGTGCGTTACCTTGAGGTTTCAAGCTTGGTTATCGATTCACTGAAGGCGTAAGGTGAGTGGAATAATTATATGTGTGACGATCCTTCCAAATCCCTTTGGACGAATACATCATTCATTGATTTCATAGTGAGGTTTTGACCTCTATATGATACGTTTTGTAAACATTGCATTCTTTTGAAAAGGCACACCATAAATGAATATATAAATCCACGGTTTTCGACGTTTGATGATTTCTACGTATAGACAATCACCGTATATAATAGTTTACAATACTACATCCGTTGACAATTAAGTCAAAATAAGATACATGGTGATGATTTTGTGAATGCAAAGTTTTCTTGAATAAAGCATCTATGACTCCATGCACATAGCTTGTATAACGTATAAGCAAACAGCGGAAGACTTCTATAAACCTGAGAATAAAGATGTTTAAAAGTGTCAACACAAAGGTTGGTGAGTTCATAGTTTTAATATTGCGCATAATCTGTATATAAAGGTGGATCACAAGATTTAGTTGTTCCATCCAGAAACGTTTATCAAAATATTCTACGAAATTGAGCACCCTGGTAACTAAACTTAACGTATATATAATTTGTACCCTTTGTATAATCATCTTAATAATACACGTAAACCAACGTGTACGCTTCTCAAATAGCATACGTCCGTTAAAAGGCTAGTGATCTAGCTCGGACGGGGATATCAAGCCCTATGGATCCATATACTACTACTCGCGCCCACCAGTTCTTATAACCGGCAGTTACTAGTTACCAAAGATAAGGGATTTTCGGTTCAAACTCAGTATAGAATTTAGTATGTACTTGTATCCATTGTTTAAAATAAAGTGCATGTATTCTCAACCCAAAAATATATATTGCAAAAGCATTTAAAAAGGGAGCAAATGAAACTCACCTTAGCAGCACATAAGGTCATTCACCAAAAAGTGACCAAAACTCGGAATGCAAAATTAACCGTAGATCTCAACCTAGAGAACATATGTTGGTCAATACATGTCTAATAAACTAGGTTGTGTTATAGTGTATCACAATCCTAATGCTCCAGATCGACATACAAAAGTTATCAAAAGTCATTTCAAAAAGTCAATTTTGACAATTGTTCAACAAAACGAGACGTGCCTTATATAAGGATTCATTTACTTGGCTAGTAGTATTTTATCAATCTCATAAATAGGTTGTTTAAATATTAATTGCAGATTCAAAAGCAATTCCAATTAACGTCAATTATAATTCAGTTGACCATATCTTTTGATTCGTTCATCGAAATTACGCGATTTCTAAATGAAAAGTTATTGATTTTTCGCCAGCTTTCCGAAAATATGTATATCATATACCTTTTACCAGTAATATATGTATTTAATTCGTGATTCATTATAAACTGTTTAACGACAAAATTTAGCATACAAACATGTATAAATATATACTCGAGCACTAGATATGTATACACTATTAATATATAAAAAATAAGATATGAATGCTCACGTATCAATATTGAGATTCAATATTGCATGAAAGTACGTAGACGCAACAGAGATGATAAATACTAGATTTGACTTGCGAACAATATCCTCGAACAATACCCATAACCTCCTTAGTAATAACCCATAGTTTCCTTAGCTCTATCCCGCTTGAAAACCCATTTTGAAAGTGACACGCTCATGACCTCGTCGTAGTATTTTAAGTGATATAATTAATAACAATAATAATACTACTAATAATAATAATAAAATAAATAATAATAATCTTAATAATAATAATAATAATAATAATAATAATAATAATAATAATAATAATAATAATAATAATAATAATAATAATAATAATAATAATAATAATAATAATAATACATGTCACGACCCGGAAAATTTCGACTAATTTTAAACCAAACTCTCGATACGATATTGTATTTTCAACACGATAAGCAAAGTCTGATAGGTTGAGTCTCAAAAAGTTTGAACTGTTTCATTACATTCATTTGACCTTCGACTGTTCTCGACGATTCACGAATGACTATTTGTAAATAGATGCATATATATATATATATAATTATTTATTTATATATATAATAATTTGAAACATTTAAATTGTTATATTATTATTAATAATACTAATATTATGACTGCGATTATTAAAATTATTATAAGTATTGTTATTTTTATTAAGATACAACTTATTATTATTATCCTTAATGTTATTATTATTATAAATATTAGTATTTACATTATTATTAATAAATATCATTATTCTTGTTATTTTTACTATTGTTATTAATAATATTAATAATAATAATAATAACATTATTATTAATATATTTATTAATTATTATTATTAAATATAATATATATATATATATATATATATATATATATATATATATATATATATATATATATATATATATATATATATATATATATATATATATATATATATATATATATATATATAATATATAAAGGTGCAAAATTGGTTATCCATCTATGTCCGTTTCATTTTCTTTTTGATCTGCTCGTGATTACTTGTCTCCTACAATTTCACTGCCAAACACAAAAATTGATTTTCCTATCTAACACAATCAATTATTTGATTACTATCTTTTACTTTACAAATATATACATATACTTAATGCAGTGGAGGAATTATAACACCACCATTGTTTCTGTTATCACCATCTCTCATCATCTTTATTCACCAACGGCATCCACCCTAACCAAACCATTATACTACTACTCTAGCTCCTATCTTGTTTCAGTTTCGCAACCTAAACAATCACCACCATGATTACCAACTATCTCTCTCTTCCTCTCGTTTCACTTCTTTGTTGAATAAATATCCAAACCATTATCGTACCTATTGCTAATACTACTGCATATTTTTCTTTGATTCACTTATAAACCGAAAACCACTGTAAAGTTACCTTCATTAAACTGCCCTCTCATCACCTCCGATTATGTAAACCTATAACACTCATCTCCTCGGTTTTATTCTATAGCACAATAGTAACAAGGAATAACCACATAACCATTCTTTTCTTCCTTGTGGTTTACTAACTGAGAACCCATCAAGAACCATCAATACCATCGAACCTTCAACCATTTAAAACCCACTTAATCATCACCTTTGAGCCACCTTTAATGTAGTGACCCGAACTTTTCTATGTTTATATATATTAATTGAGATTGATATTTACATGATTAAATGTTTCCAACATGTTAAGCAATCAAATTTGTTAAGACTTGATTAATTGAAATATGTTTCATATAGACAATTGACCACCCAAGTTAACCGGTGATTCACGAACATTAAAACTTGTAAAAACTATATGATGACATATATATGGATATATATATAGTTAACATGATACTATGATAAGTAAACATATCATTAAGTATATTAACAATGAACTACATATGTAAAAACAAGACTACTAACTTAATGATTTTTAAACGAGACATATATGTAACGATTATCGTTGTAAAGACATTTAATGTATATATATCATATTAAGAGATATTCATACATGATAATATCATGATAATATAATAATTTAAAATCTCATTTGATATTATAAACATTGGGTTAACAACATTTAACAAGATCGTTAACCTAAAGGTTTCAAAACAACACTTACATGTAACGACTAACGATGACTTAACGACTCAGTTAAAATGTATATACATGTAGTGTTTTAATATGTATTTATACATTTTTGAAAGACTTCAATACACTTATCAAAATACTTCTACTTAACAAAAATGCTTACAATTACATCCTCGTTCAGTTTCATCAACAATTCTACTCGTATGCACCCATATTCGTACTCGTACAATACACATCTCTTAGATGTATGTACTATTGGTATATACACTCTAATGATCAGCTCTTAGCAGCCCATGTGAGTCACCTAACACATGTGGGAACCATCATTTGGCAACTAGCATGAAATATCTCATAAGATTACAAAAATATGAGTAATCATTCATGACTTATTTACATGAAAACAAAATTACATATCCTTTATATCTAATCCATACACCAACGACCAAAAACACCTACAAACACTTTCATTCTTCAATTTTCTTCATCTAATTGATCTTTCTCAAGTTCTATCTTCAAGTTCTAAGTGTTCTTCATATATTCTACAAGTTCTAGTTACATAAAATCAAGAATACTTTCAAGTTTGCTAGCTCACTTCCAATCTTGTAAGGTGATCATTCAACCTCAAGAAATCTTTGTTTCTTATAGTAGGTTATCATTCTAATACAAGGTAATAATCATATTCAAACTTTGGTTCAATTTCTATAACTATAACAATCTTATTTCAAGTGATGATCTTACTTGAACTTGTTTTCGTGTCATGATTCTGCTTCAAGAACTTCGAGCCATCCAAGGATCCGTTGAAGCTAGATCCATTTTTCTCTTTTCCAGTAGGTTTATCCAAGGAACTTAAGGTAGTAATGATGTTCATAACATCATTCGATTCATACATATAAAGCTATCTTATTCGAAGGTTTAAACTTGTAATCACTAGAACATAGTTTAGTTAATTCTAAACTTGTTCGCAAACAAAAGTTAATCCTTCTAACTTGACTTTTAAAATCAACTAAACACATGTTCTATATCTATATGATATGCTAACTTAATGATTTAAAACCTGGAAACACGAAAAACACCGTAAAACCGGATTTACGCCGTCGTAGTAACACCGCGGGCTGTTTTGGGTTAGTTAATTAAAAACTATGATAAAATTTGATTTAAAAGTTGTTATTCTGAGAAAATGATTTTTATTATGAACATGAAACTATATCCAAAAATTATGGTTAAACTCAAAGTGGAAGTATGTTTTCTAAAATGGTCATCTAGACGTCGTTCTTTCGACTGAAATGACTACCTTTACAAAAATGACTTGTAACTTATTTTTCTGACTATAAACCTATACTTTTTCTGTTTAGATTCATAAAATAGAGTTCAATATGAAACCATAGCAATTTGATTCACTCAAAACGGATTTAAAATGAAGAAGTTATGGGTAAAACAAGATTGGATAATTTTTCTCATTTTAGCTACGTGAAAATTGGTAACAAATCTATTCCAACCATAACTTAATCAACTTGTATTGTATATTATGTAATCTTGAGATACCATAGACACGTATATAATGTTTCAACCTATCATGTCGACACATCTATATATATTTCGGAACAACCATATACACTCTATATATGAATGTTGGAGTTAGCTATACAGGGTTGAGGTTGATTCCAAAATATATATAGTTTGAGTTGTGATCAATACTGAGACACGTATACACTGGGTCGTGGATTGATTCAAGATAATATTTAGCGATTTATTTCTGTACATCTAACTGTGGACAACTAGTTGTAGGTTACTAACGAGGACAGCTGACTTAATAAACTTAAAACATCAAAATATATTAAAAGTGTTGTAAATATATTTTGAACATACTTTGATATATATGTATATATTGTTATAGGTTCGTGAATCAACCAGTGGCCAAGTCTTACTTCCCGACGAAGTAAAAATCTGTGAAAGTGAGTTATAGTCCCACTTTTAAAATCTAATATTTTTGAGATGAGAATACATGCAGGTTTTATAAATGATTTACAAAATAGACACAAGTACGTGAAACTACATTCTATGGTTGAATTATCGAAATCGAATATGCCCCTTTTTATTAAGTCTGGTAATCTAAGAATTAGGGAACAGACACCCTAATTGACGCGAATCCTAAAGATAGATCTATTGGGCTTAACAAACCCCATCCAAAGTACCGGATGCTTTAGTACTTCAAAATTTATATCATATCCGAAGGGTGTCCCGGAATGATGGGGATATTCTTATATATGCATCTTGTTAATGTCGGTTACCAGGTGTTCACCATATGAATGATTTTTATCTCTATGTATGGGATGTGTATTGAAATATGAAATCTTGTGGTCTATTATTATGATTTGATATATATAGGTTAAACCTATAACTCACCAACATTTTTGTTGACGTTTTAAGCATGTTTATTCTCAGGTGATTATTAAGAGCTTCCGCTGTCGCATACTTAAATAGGGACGAGATTTGGAGTCCATGCTTGTATGATATTGTGTAAAAACTGCATTCAAGAAACTTATTTTGTTGTAACATATTTGTATTGTAAACCATTATGTAATGGTCGTGTGTAAACGGGATATTTTAGATTATCATTATTTGATAATCTACGTAAAGCTTTTTAAACCTTTATTGATGAAATAAAGGTTATGGTTTGTTTTAAAATGAATGCAGTCTTTGAAAAACGTCTCATATAGAGGTCAAAACCTCGCAACGAAATCAATTAATATGGAACGTTTTTAATCAATAAGAACGGGACATTTCAGTTGGTATCCGAGCGTTGGTCTTAGAGAACCAGAATTTTGCATTAGTGTGTCTTATCGAGTTTGTTAGGATGCATTAGTGAGTCTGGACTTCGACCGTGTTTACTTGAAAAATGATTGCTTAACAAATTTTGTTGGAAACTATATATTTTTAACATGTGAATATTATGTGATATATTAATCTCTTAACGCGTTTGATATTATGTGATAGATGTCTACCTCTAGAACAAGTCCCATTGACTCACCTAATAATAATGAAGAGTCAAATGTAAATTGGAATGATTCGTGGACTGATTCACAAGTTCCCGAAGAGGAACCGGAAGAAGAGTCGGAACCGGAAGAAGAATCGGAACCAGAAGAAGAATCGGAACCGGAAGAAGAAATAGAACCGGTGGGGGAAATAATAAAACGGTTAAGTAAAAGAAAATCCTCAACCAACCGACCAAGGTTAATTATGGTCAATGGTGTTTCCGCCAAGGAAGCAAAATATTGGGAGGATTACCAATTCTCCGATGAATCGGATTCCGACGAGAATTTCGATGATGTTATAGAAATTACCCCAACTGAATTTAAAAAGGCAAAAGAAAATAATAAGAGAAATGGCATAAAAATAGAGAAATCTAATTCCAACCCCGATGAACTTTATATGTATCGTCAACCCCCGAAGTCCTTAAGTTGTAACAATGACCCGGGAACCTCTAAACCACCAGGTTTTTCTAAACCAATGTGGAAAACGACGGCTCGTATTAGGGGAACATCATATATCCCTAGAAACTTGGCAAAACGAACCAAAACCGAAGAAGAAGAAACAAGCGAGTCGGAATAAGATAGTTGTATTCGTGTGGTGTAATATATGTAATATAGTGTGCTTATGCTTTATGATATATGTAAAAATTGCTTGTATTAATAAGTATTTTTTTTATGAATCTAACTCTTGTCTATTTTACAGTATAAAAACACAAAATGGATAGACAACCCAATATTTTAAGAGACCTACCCGGAGACATGATTGATGAAATCTTGTCTAGAGTCGGTCAGAATTCTTCGGCACAACTATTTAAGGCGAGATCAGTTTGTTAGACATTCGAAGAACGTTCCAAGAATGCCTTGGTTTATAAAAGGCTTTCATTCGAAAGATGGGGGATGTCACATTAAGAAATCCATAAGTTACGATGTGTTTACTTTGACGCATATATTGCGGGGAACCCAAATGCTATTTTACGCAATGGGTTAAGAAATTATTTTGACTCAATATATCTGAATATTGGACTTCATGATTTAGAAAAAGCGGCTAACATGCAACATAAAGAAGCATGTTATGCTTATGGATTAGTAATGTTCGCTTCTCACCAAAGTGAGAACAAGAACATCGGGCTACAACTATTAAACAAAACGTTCCCACAAGTGACGGAGTCAGTAATTGGGGTAAGAAATGAGGTTTTTAGATTGTTACGGGACTGTTGGACATTACGTAACCCTCATCCCTTTGACGACGTTACAACATGCTGTCTTATCAACGGCCATAACGGTTATGTTCCGCAAAACCAAGGATGGGAAGTAATCCTAGTAAAACCAGAATGCATGACTTGTTTCTGGACGTATGAATTACGTGTCTTTATTGCCTTTGCTGAACGACTTGTGTACTAGCTAGAATTATCTTCACAACCATCTTGTATCAAATTTATTGTGTGCTATATTTCATGCTATATGTAAAATAAGCGGTATTGTAATTTGTAAAATATTGTGTAAAAGTTTGAACGCGAAATATTATTATAGTCAGTTTTTCATATAGAATTGTAGTAGTTGAATTGTATATTAGCTACTAAGTATGAACTTAACGGGTAGGTACTACCCGAATTTAAACTTATAAAAAGCTAATATGAAGAAAAAGCTTTTATAAATGAGTTCATATTATGCTACGAAATACTATTAACTACTCTTAATATTCTGTATGATTAACTTGTTTCATTTGACTATTTTGAAGGAAATGGCACCGACTACTCGACACACCGTGAATATGAATGAAGAGGAATTCCGTACTTTTCTAGCTTCAAACATAGCCGCAGTACAGGCTGCACTACATACCAACAATAACCTTGGATCTAGCAGTACAGGAAATAGTGTAGGATGCACCTACAAAGAATTCACTGCCTGCAAACCTTTGGAATTTGATAGAACCGAAGGACCGATCGGATTGAAACGGTGGACCGAGAAGGTCGAATCGGTGTTTGCCATAAGTAAGTGTACTGAAGAGGACAAAGTGAAGTACGCTACGCATACCTTCACAGGTTCTGCGTTAACATGGTGGAATACCTATCTAGAGCAAGTGGGACAAGACGATGCGTACGCACTACCGTGGTCAGCAATCAAGCACTTGATGAACGAGAAATACCGTCCCAGAACCGAGGTCAATAAGCTCAAGACAGAACTTAGAGGGTTACGAACCCAAGGATTTGATATTACCACGTACGAAAGACGATTCACAGAATTGTGCCTATTGTGTCCGGGAGCATTCGAAGATGAGGAAGAGAAGATCGACGCGTTTGTGAAAGGATTACCGGAAAGAATCCAAGAAGATATAAGTTCACACGAGCCCGCCTCCATACAACAAGCATGTAGAATGGCTCACAAACTAGTGAACCAGATTGAAGAAAGAATTAAAGAACAGATTGCTGAAGAGGCTAATGTGAAGCAAGTCAAAAGAAAGTGGGAGGAAAACGGTGATAAGAATCACCAATACAACAACAACAGCAATTACAACAATAATCGCAACAATTATCCCAACAATCGCAACATCAATCGCAACTACAACAAACGGCCCAACAACAACAACAACAACAACAACAACAACAACTACAACAATCATCCCAACAACAATAATAACCACAACAACAACAACAATCAGAAGCAGCTATGCCAAAGGTGTGAAAAGTATCACTCGGGGTTCTGCACTAAATTTTGCAACAAGTGTAAAAGAAATGGTCATAGCGCGGCAAAGTGTGAGGTCTACGGACCAGGGGTTAATAGAACGAAAGGAACAAATGATGTCGGAACGAGTAATGGCGGAGCAAGTAGTGTCGGAGCAAGTTATGCCAATGTAGTTTGTTATAAATGTGGAAAACCGGGCCACATTATTAGAAATTGCCCGAACCAGGAGAACACGAATAGACAAGGCCGCGGAAGAGTTTTCAATATTAATGCGGTAGAGGCACAGGAAGACCCGGAGCTTGTTACGGGTACGTTTCTTATTGACAATAAATCTGCTTACGTTTTATTTGATTCGGGTGCGGATAGAAGCTATAAGAGTAGAGATTTTTGTGCTAAATTAAGTTGTCCATTGACGCCTTTGGATAGTAAATTTTTACTCGAATTAGCAAATGGTAAATTAATTTCAGCAGATAATATATGTCGGAATCGAGAAATTAAACTGGTTAGCGAAACATTTAAGATTGATTTGATACCAGTAGAGTTAGGGAGTTTTGATGTGATAATCGGTATGGACTGGTTGAAAGAAGTGAAAGCAGAGATCGTTTGTTACAAAAATGCAATTCGCATTATACGAGAAAAAGGAAAACCCTTAATGGTGTACGGAGAAAAGGGCAACACGAAGCTACATCTTATTAGTAATTTGAAGGCACAAAAACTAATAAGAAAAGGTTGCTATGCTGTTTTAGCACACGTCGAGAAAGTACAAACTGAAGAAAATAGCATCAATGATGTTCCCATTGCAAAAGAATTTCCCGATGTATTTCCGAAAGAATTACCGGGATTACCCCCACATCGATCCGTTGAATTTCAAATAGATCTTATACCAGGAGCTGCACCAATAGCTCGTGCTCCTTACAGACTCGCACCCAGCGAGATGAAAGAACTACAAAGCCAATTACAAGAAATTTTAGAGCGTGATTTCATTCGACCAAGCACATCACCGTGGGGAGCTCCTGTTTTGTTTGTCAAGAAGAAAGATGGTACATTCAGGTTGTGTATCGACTACCGAGAGTTGAACAAACTTACCATCAAGAACCGCTACCCACTACCAAGAATCGACGACTTATTTGATCAACTACAAGGCTCGTCTGTTTATTCAAAGATTGACTTACGTTCCGGGTATCATCAAATGCGGGTGAAAGAAGATGATATTCCAAAGACTGCTTTCAGAACACGTTACGGTCATTACGAGTTTATGGTCATGCTGTTTGGTTTAACTAATGCACCAGCTGTATTCATGGACCTTATGAACCGAGTGTGTGGACCATACCTTGACAAGTTTGTCATTGTTTTCATTGATGACATACTTATTTACTCAAAGAATGACCAAGAACACGGTGAACATTTGAGAAAGGTGTTAGAAGTATTGAGGAAGGAAGAATTGTACGCTAAGTTTTCAAAGTGTGCATTTTAGTTGGAAGAAGTTCAATTCCTCGGTCACATAGTGAACAAAGAAGGTATTAAGGTGGATCCGGCAAAGATAGAAACTGTTGAAAAGTGGGAAACCCCGAAAACTCCGAAACACATACGCCAGTTTTTAAGACTAGCTGGTTACTACAGAAGGTTCATCCAAGACTTTTCCAGAATAGCAAAACCCTTGACTGCATTAACGCGTAAAGGGAAGAAATTTGAATGGAATGATGAACAAGAGAAAGCGTTTCAGTTATTGAAGAAAAAGCTAACTACGGCACCTATATTGTCATTGCCTGAAGGGAATGATGATTTTGTGATTTATTGTGACGCATCAAAGCAAGGTCTCGGTTGTGTATTAATGCAACGAACGAAGGTGATTGCTTATGCGTCTAGACAATTGAAGATTCACGAACAAAATTATACGACGCATGATTTGGAATTAGGCGCAGTTGTTTTTGCATTAAAGACTTGGAGGCACTACTTATATGGGGTCAAAAGTATTATATATACCGACCACAAAAGTCTTCAACACATATTTAATCAGAAACAACTGAATATGAGGCAGCGTAGGTGGATTGAATTATTGAATGATTATGACTTTGAGATTCGTTACCACCCGGGGAAGGCAAATGTGGTAGCCGATGCCTTGAGCAGGAAGGACAGAGAACCCATTCGAGTAAAATCTATGAATATAATGATTCATAATAACATTACTACTCAAATAAAGGAGGCACAACAAGGAGTTTTAAAAGAGGGAAATTTAAAGGATGAAATACCCAAAGGATCGGAGAAGCATCTTAATATTCGGGAAGACCCGGTATAGGGCTGAAAGGATTTGGGTACCAAAATTTGGAGATATGAGAGAAATGGTACTTAGAGAAGCTCATAAAACCAGATACTCAATACATCCTGGAACGGGGAAGATGTACAAGGATCTCAAGAAACATTTTTAGTGGCCGGGTATGAAAGCCGATGTTACTAAATACGTAGGAGAATGTTTGACGTGTTCTAAGGTTAAAGCTGAGCATCAGAAACCATCGGGTCTACTTCAACAACCCGAAATCCCGGAATGGAAATGGGAAAACATTACCATGGATTTCATCACTAAATTGCCAAGGACTGCAAGTGGTTTTGATACTATTTGGGTAATAGTTGATCATCTCACCAAATCATCACACTTCCTGCCAATAAGAGAAGATGACAAGATGGAGAAGTTAGCACGACTGTATTTGAAGGAAGTCGTCTCCAGACATGGAATACCAATCTCTATTATCTCTGATAGGGATGGTAGATTTATTTCAAGATTCTGGCAGACATTACAGCAAGCATTAGGAACTTGTCTAGACATGAGTACTGCCTATCATCCACAAACTGATGGGCAGAGCGAAAGGACGATACAAACGCTTAAAGACATGCTACGAGTATGTGTTATTGATTTCGGAAACAGTTGGGATCGACATCTACCGTTAGCAGAATTTTCCTACAACAACAGCTACCATTCAAGCATTGAGATGGCGCCGTTTTAAGCACTTTATGGTAGAAAGTGCAGGTCTCCAATTTGTTGGAGTGAAGAGGGGGATAGACAGATTACGGGTCCGGAGATTATACAAGAAACTACCGAGAAGATCATCCAAATTCAACAACGGTTGAAAACCGCCCAAAGTCGACAAAAGAGCTACGCTGACATTAAAAGAAAAGATATAGAATTTGAAATTTGAGAGATGGTCATGCTTAAAGTTGCACCTTGGAAAGGCGTTGTTCGATTTGGTAAATGAGGGAAATTAAATCTAAGGTATATTGGACCATTCAAGATTATTGATCGTGTCGGACCAGTAGCTTACCGACTTGAGTTACCTCAACAACTCGCGGCTGTACATAACACTTTCCACGTCTCGAATTTGAAGAAATGTTTTGCTAAAGAAGATCTCACTATTCCGTTAGATGAAATCCAAATCAATGAAAAACTTCAATTCATCGAAGAACCCGTCGAAATAATGGATCGTGAGGTTAAAAGACTTAAGCAAAACAAGATACCAATTGTTAAGGTTCGATGGAATGCTCGTAGAGGACCCGAGTTCACCTGGGAGCATGAAGATCAGATGAAGAAGAAATACCCGCATCTATTTCCAGAAGATTCGTCAACACCTTCAACAGCTTAAAATTTCGGGACGAAATTTATTTAACGGGTAGGTACTGTAGTAACCCTAACTTTTCCTTGTTTATATATATTAATTGAGATTGATATTTACATGATTAAATGTTTCCAACATGTTAAGCAATCAAATTTGTTAAGACTTGATTAATTGAAATATGTTTCATATAGACAATTGACCACCCAAGTTAACCGGTGA
Organism: Rutidosis leptorrhynchoides; assembly: GCF_046630445.1. Taxonomy (NCBI): domain Eukaryota; kingdom Viridiplantae; phylum Streptophyta; class Magnoliopsida; order Asterales; family Asteraceae; genus Rutidosis; species Rutidosis leptorrhynchoides. The sequence goes on along the minus strand of NC_092336.1, from coordinate 557,041,766 downwards.
TTCACGAACATTAAAACTTGTAAAAACTATATGATGACATATATATGGATATATATATAGTTAACATGATACTATGATAAGTAAAAATATCATTAAGTATATTAACAATGAACTACATATGTAAAAACAAGACTACTAACTTAATGATTTTTAAACGAGACATATATGTAACGATTATCGTTGTAAAGACATTTAATGTATATATATCATATTAAGAGATATTCATACATGATAATATCATGATAATATAATAATTTAAAATCTCATTTGATATTATAAACATTGGGTTAACAACATTTAACAAGATCGTTAACCTAAAGGTTTCAAAACAACACTTACATGTAACGACTAACGATGACTTAACGACTCAGTTAAAATGTATATACATGTAGTGTTTTAATATGTATTTATACATTTTTGAAAGACTTCAATACACTTATCAAAATACTTCTACTTAACAAAAATGCTTACAATTACATCCTCGTTCAGTTTCATCAACAATTCTACTCGTATGCACCCGTATTCGTACTCGTACAATACACAGCTTTTAGATGTATGTACTATTGGTATATACACTCCAATGATCAGCTCTTAGCAGCCCATGTGAGTCACCTAACACATGTGGGAACCATCATTTGGCAACTAGCATGAAATATCTCATAAGATTACAAAAATATGAGTAATCATTCATGACTTATTTACATGGAAACAAAATTACATATCCTTTATATCTAATCCATACACCAACGACCAAAAACACCTACAAACACTTTCATTCTTCAATTTTCTTCATCTAATTGATCTCTCTCAAGTTCTATCTTCAAGTTCTAAGTGTTCTTCATATATTCTACAAGTTCTAGTTACATAAAATCAAGAATACTTTCAAGTTTGCTAGCTCACTTCCAATCTTGTAAGGTGATCATCCAACCTCAAGAAATCTTTGTTTATTATAGTAGGTTATCATTCTAATACAAGGTAATAATCATATTCAAACTTTGGTTCAATTTCTATAACTACAACAATCTTATTTCAAGTGATGATCTTACTTGAACTTGTTTTCGTGTCATGATTCTGCTTCAAGAACTTCGAGCCATCCAAGGATCCGTTGAAGCTAGATCCATTTTTCTCTTTTCCATTAGGTTTATCCAAGGAACTTAAGGTAGTAATGATGTTCATAACATCATTCGATTCATACATATAAAGCTATCTTATTCGAAGGTTTAAACTTGTAATCACTAGAACATAGTTTAGTTAATTCTAAACTTGTTCGCAAACAAAAATTAATCCTTCTAACTTGACTTTTAAAATCAACTAAATACATGTTCTATATCTATATGATATGCTAACTTAATGATTTAAAACCTGGAAACGCGAAAAACACCGTAAAACCGGATTTACGCCGTCGTAGTAACACCGCGGGCTGTTTTGGGTTAGTTAATTAAAAACTATGATAAACTTTGATTTAAAAGTTGTTATTCTGAGAAAATGATTTTTATTATGAACATGAAACTATATCCAAAAATTATGGTTAAACTCAAAGTGGAAGTATGTTTTCTAAAATGGTCATCTAGACGTCGTTCTTTCGACTGAAATGACTACCTTTACAAAAACGACTTGTAACTTATTTTTCCGACTATAAACCTATACTTTTTCTGTTTAGATTCATAAAATAGAGTTCAATATGAAACCATAGCAATTTGATTCACTCAAAACGGATTTAAAATGAAGAAGTTATGGGTAAAACAAGATTGGATAATTTTTTTCATTTTAGCTACGTGAAAATTGCTAACAAATCTATTCCAACCATAACTTAATCAACTTGTATTGTATATTATGTAATCTTGAGATACCATAGACATGTATACAATGTTTCGACCTATCATGTCGACACATCTATATATATTTCGGAACAACCATAGACACTCTATATGTGAATGTTGGAGTTAGCTATACAGGGTTGAGGTTGATTCCAAAATATATATAGTTTGAGTTGTGATCAATACTGAGACACGTATACACTGGGTCGTGGATTGATTCAAGATAATATTTAGCGATTTATTTCTGTACATCTAACTGTGGACAACTAGTTGTAGGTTACTAACGAGGACAGCTGACTTAATAAACTTAAAACATCAAAATATATTAAAAGTGTTGTAAATATATTTTGAACATACTTTGATATATATGTATATATTGTTATAGGTTCGTGAATCAACCAGTGGCCAAGTCTTACTTCCCGACGAAGTAAAAATCTGTGAAAGTGAGTTATAGTCCCACTTTTAAAATCTAATATTTTTGGGATGAGAATACATGCAGGTTTTATAAATGATTTACAAAATAGACACAAGTACGTGAAACTACATTCTATGGTTGAATTATCGAAATCGAATATGCCCCTTTTTATTAAGTCTGGTAATCTAAGAATTAGGGAACAGACACCCTAATTGACGTGAATCCTAAAGATAGAACTATTGGGCTTAACAAACCCCATCCAAAGTACCGGATGCTTTAGTACTTCGAAATTTATATCATATCCGAAGGGTGTCCCGGAATGATGGGGATATTCTTATATATGCATCTTGTTAATGTCGGTTGCCAGGTGTTCACCATATGAATGATTTTTATCTCTATGTATGGGATGTGTATTGAAATATGAAATCTTGTGGTCTATTATTATGATTTGATATATATAGGTTAAACCTATAACTCACCAACATTTTTGTTGACGTTTTAAGCATGTTTATTCTCAGGTGATTATTAAGAGCTTCCGCTGTCGCATACTTAAATAAGGACGAGATTTGGAGTCCATGCTTGTATGATATTGTGTAAAAACTGCATTCAAGAAACTTATTTTGTTGTAACATATTTGTATTGTAAACCATTATGTAATGGTCGTGTGTAAACGGGATATTTTAGATTATCATTATTTGATAATCTACGTAAAGCTTTTTAAACCTTTATTGATGAAATAAAGGTTATGGTTTGTTTTAAAATGAATGCAGTCTTTGAAAAACGTCTCATATAGAGGTCAAAACCTCGCAACGAAATCAATTAATATGGAACGTTTTTAATCAATAAGAACGGGACATTTCATTTAATGCGTGTTTCTGCAGCCTAGAACGTTGCCCAAAAAGCAGCCTCCTCCTGCTATTCATCAATCTGTACAGGCTACTTTTAGAAGCCATAAACCACCAACTAAACCCACACGCTACAATTAGTTGTGCTATTTCTGTTTTCGCAAGCAAATACACCACAGCTATCATCATAACAGCCACCACCATCACCATGTACTCATACCTGCTACGTCTATTATTTTTTTGTTTTGTTTTCTGGCTGAACCGAAGCCTAACAAACAATCAATTGTAGTGGTCATCGAACTACTTCTGTTACTGCAGCTAGGTATCATTTATATACTATCCAAACACCACACAACCACCCCTCATTCATCATGAATAATTGCTATTACTCACTTGTCGTTCCCGTTTTCTTTCCTTCTCTATTCCGGTTGCAAACCACCACTAATACCACCACTTTTCGTTTCAAACCTTCGTTGTTGTAGTTATTGCTGCTGTCCAGTTTTGTTCGATACCAAGAAACAAGAAAATGATGGTTTATTGTTTAGTCATGAAACTTACAAAACAAAAAGTAGAATGAAGCTGTACCACTTATTTAAATTGGGTTTTGACAACTTGGATGTGTAATATATTATATCATGGAATTAGGGAACAAAGTGGGACTTCATGGCAAACCATATGGGTCACTTTAAAGTGACGTTTTTTTTTATTTATATATAAAGTAATAATAATTTGGGAGGCATTTTAAGTATGATTCATGATATACAATGATGATGGAACTGTGATTCGATGATGTAATAATAATGAAGATGTTAATTAGGATGATTGATGATGATTTACGTTTAGGATGATAATGAATGATGTTATGAGATCATGATGATGCGATACTCATCACAAAAAGGGGACAACAAATCCATTCGGTGCTAAATCCTAACTTACCAGGAATCATTAAATGGGTTTATTATAATTGGGCCGCTAGATAAACCTTTTGGGCTGCAAATTGTTTGGGCTTTTATTGGACTGTTGCTACTAGTGTATATGTGCGGGCAAAAGGAACGTCACATAAAATAATAACCGTTGTAGGAGGATCAAGAGGTTTACACATATGTGATGATGAGTAGTGGTGGTTAGAGACGTGAAAATGATATTGACGGTGACGGTTTATGATGAGGCTTGATGACGATGATGAAGGATGGAATTGATATTAGGATGATGTTGTGGTTATGTGATTATGATAATGATAAATGGTTATGATTACGAACGAATAGAGATAACGGGTTAAATAAATATTAAGTTAGAATAATTACGGATAGGGAGGAGTAGTCTTGGAGTTTATTGGGTTAGCGGGACGTCGCGGGTTCAAACCTGGACTTGGGCATTTTCTTAAAGGGCTACTCCTTTCAGGTAGTAAAACTATTATTATTATTATTATTATTATTATTATTATTATTATTATTATTATTATTATTATTATTATTATTATTATTATTATTATTATTATTATTATTATTATTATTAGTAGTAGTATTACTAAAATAATTATTATTATTAATATTATCATATTATTATTAATATAAATATTAGTATCATTATTATTAGTAAAATCAATATTTTTATAATTATTATTATTAATATTCATTATTAATAAAAGTAACATTTTTAAAAGTATCATTTTTATAAGAATTATCATTTTTGTTATTATTACTATTATTATTATAAAACAAAAATAGATATTTATTTATTATTATCAATATTATTTTAACAATAACTGTTAGCTATATAAAACTATAATTACTACATCTAACATAACTATAGTAATATTTTATATTAATTAGGTTATTAATGAAACACATAATTAAAATAACAATTAAATCATTAACAATATATAAATTTGTTCGATTACGAGTATATGTGTTAATGTATATATAAATGATATAGGTTCGTTAATCCGAGGCCAACCTTGTATTTGTTAAATGACGTCATATGTATTTTTACTACAAAATACAGTATGGTGAGTTTCATTTGCTCCCTTTTTAATTGCTTTTGCAATATATATTTTTGGGCTGAGAATACATGCGCTACTTTTATAAATGTTTACAAAATAGACACAAGTACTTAAAAATATATTCTACGTTGAGTTGTACCACTGGAATATTTCCCTGTAGCTTGGTAACTACTATTTACATGGGTATTGTAAATGCGAATCCTGTTGATAGATCTATCGGGCCTGACAACCCCAACCGGACTGGACGACCAGTATTCAACGGTTGCACAGTACTTCGTTTCGGTGACTATACTTGGTACGGTGTAGTGAGATTTCATAATAAAGGGAATATGCGACGTGATTAAATGTTAAGTATGGTTACCAAGTGCTCAACCACTTAGAATGCTTTACATACACTTGCGAGTGTATTATGTTTATAATTATGAAATCTTGTGGTCTATTAATATATTGAAAAGATTGGTATGATAAACCTATGAACTCACCAACCTTTTGGTTGACACTTTTAAGCATGTTTATTCTCAGGTACGAATTAAGTCTTCCGCTGTGCATTTGCTCAATTTAAGGACATTACTTGGAGTCGATCATCTCAATGGGACCAAATGTTGATGACTTCGTCCAGGTGGATAAGGACGGGTCGTTACATGTGGTATCAGAGCCTTGGTCCTAGTGAACCAGGTCTTGCATTAGTGTGTCTAACTGATAGTTGTTAGGATGCATTAGCGAGTCTGGACTTCGACCTTAGCTGCATATTATACGTATTGTTTATCATTCCTAGTGGAAAATTTCCTGCTTAGCATTCCTAAGTCTAGACACGTCTTACTGCCTTAATTGCATAGATAGTGTATAGATAAATTCATATCTTAGCGTATCTGCTAATTCATATCTTAGCATATCTGTTACTGTAGACATTATCTGACACGTTTCCTTAAATCCCTTCGTAATCTACGGGATCTTCTGTACTATGTATAGGTATTCTATATAATTAGAATACCATCCGATATCTAAAAATCATTTCATATCGAAAAATCCTTTATTCAATCGTACGCAATGGAACTCACCATTTGATCAACTCTCTCAGATTCCGATATGGAGTCCCACTCCAGCTCCGAAAGCAGCGTCACCAGAATGAATCAATCAATCAGCCATCCCCAATTCATCTGATGGATTTCGTAGTCGACTTAATCAATGGAGACGAGAAGAAAGCGATCCTTTCCAATAACCGAATTCACCTCTTGGTGAAGAACTTGAAACACTTACCGGCAAACCTATCCGAAACACCATCTTTAGCCTCATCTCCAGGGTAGCTCGTCACGATTATCTTCTATCTAAAATTCTGAACCTTATTCATTCACCCATTCTTACCGACAACCATCCCGGAATAATAGAAGAAGTCAACGAGCTTCGCGTCCGAGTAATAAATTTGGAGAATATGGTGCAAAATTTACCAGCTTCAGCAACATCACCGGCACCAACAGTACCATCAGTAACAGCACCAGTACCAGCAACAATCTATGCCTCAACACCTCATTCTGTACCTCGAGTATAATTATCGTTCCACGAATCGTTCTACATCATTTATCTTCGTTCGACATGGCGACTATATAATCTCTAATGTTTTAGAGATTATATATTCTTATTCTAACGATAAATCAAATGAGTCTAATATCATATTGACTCATTAAATCCATGATTACATCTGAAGAAAATATATATGTAAGTATATTTTCATAAAGATTGTAATTAAAAATTGTTTTGTACAAATTGTTAATGGTGAAAATATTTTAATGGGTAGGTAATACCCGGTGAATATTTAGATTTCACATTAATAAGTACACTGTATATTCTTTCAAATCTAATTCAACAGTCATTTACTATCTTATTTACAACCACCGATATACATATCCGTTCATCGCAGAATAACCCTTTTCATTCAATTTCATATTTGGATTTTGACTTATCAGAATCCAACAAGTGGCATAATGAAGAAAATATTGGACAAAATAAAATTTGTTAGAAACAAACAAATTAACTATAAAGAATTTTGTTAAGAATCCACGCTAACTGTTCCTAGCTAATTGTTCCTAGCTAACTGATTACATTTTATTTATCGCAATTTAATTATCGCAATTTACATTCTCGCAATTTTATTTATCGTCATTTAATTTCTGTTATTTACTTTACACACTTTATTTATCGTCATTTAATTTCTGTTATTTATATTACGCACTTTAAATATCGGGACATGTATACAAGGTTTTTGTAGTGACCCGAACTTTTCCATGTTTATATATATTAATTGAGATTGATATTTACATGATTAAATGTTTCCAACATGTTAAGCAATCAAACTTGTTAAGACTTAATTAATTGAAATATGTTTCATATAGACAATTGACCACCCAAGTTGACCGGTGATTCACGAACGTTAAAACTTGTAAAAACTATATGATGACATATATATGGATATATATATAGTTAACATGATACTATGATAAGTAAACATATCATTAAGTATATTAACAATGAACTACATATGTAAAAACAAGACTACTAACTTAATGATTTTTAAACGAGACATATATGTAACGATTATCGTTGTAAAGACATTTAATGTATATATATCATATTAAGAGATATTCATACATGATAATATCATGATAATAAAATAATTTAAAATCTCATTTGATATTATAAACATTGGGTTAACAACATTTAACAAGATCGTTAACCTAAAGGTTTCAAAACAACACTTACATGTAACGACTAACGATGACTTAACGACTCAGTTAAAATGTATATACATGTAGTGTTTTAATATGTATTTATACACTTTTGAAAGACTTCAATACACTTATCAAAATACTTCTACTTAACAAAAATGCTTACAATTACATCCTCGTTCAGTTTCATCAACAATTCTACTCGTATGCACCCGTATTCGTACTCGTACAATACACAGCTTTTAGATGTATGTACTATTGGTATATACACTCCAATGATCAGCTCTTAGCAGCCCATGTGAGTCACCTAACACATGTGGGAACCATCATTTGGCAACTAGCATGAAATATCTCATAAAATTACAAAAATATGAGTAATCATTCATGACTTATTTACATGAAAACAAAATTACATATCCTTTATATCTAATCCATACACCAACGACCAAAAGCACCTACAAACACTTTCATTCTTCAATTTTCTTCATCTAATTGATCTCTCTCAAGTTCTATCTTCAAGTTCTAAGTGTTCTTCATAAATTCCAAAAGTTCTAGTTTCATAAAATCAAGAATACTTTCAAGTTTGCTAGCTCACTTCCAATCTTGTAAGGTGATCATCCAACCTCAAGAAATCTTTGTTTCTTACAGTAGGTTATCATTCTAATACAAGGTAATAATCATATTCAAACTTTGGTTCAATTTCTATAACTATAACAATCTTATTTCAAGTGATGATCTTACTTGAACTTGTTTTCGTGTCATGATTCTGCTTCAAGAACTTCGAGCCATCCAAGGATCCATTGAAGCTAGATCCATTTTTCTCTTTTCCAGTAGGTTTATCCAAGGAACTTAAGGTAGTAATGATGTTCATAACATCATTCGATTCATACATATAAAGCTATCTTATTCGAAGGTTTAAACTTGTAATCACTAGAACATAGTTTAGTTAATTCTAAACTTGTTCGCAAACAAAAGTTAATCCTTCTAACTTGACTTTTAAAATCAACTAAACACATGTTCTATATCTATATGATATGCTAACTTAATGATTTAAAACCTGGAAACACGAAAAACACCGTAAAACCGGATTTACGCCGTCGTAGTAACACCGCGGGCTGTTTTGGGTTAGTTAATTAAAAACTATGATAAACTTTGATTTTAAAGTTGTTATTCTGAGAAAATGATTTTTATTATGAACATGAAACTATATCCAAAAATTATGATTAAACTCAAAGTGGAAGTATGTTTTCTAAAATGGTCATCTAGACGTCGTTCTTTCAACTGAAATGACTACCTTTACAAAAACGACTTGTAACTTATTTTTCCGACTATAAACCTATACTTTTCTGTTTAGATTCATAAAATAGAGTTCAATATGAAACCATAGCAATTTGATTCACTCAAAACGGATTTAAAATGAAGAAGTTATGGGTAAAACAAGATTGGATAATTTTTCTCATTTTAGCTACGTGAAAATTGGTAACAAATCTATTCCAACCATAACTTAATCAACTTGTATTGTATATTATGTAATCTTGAGATACCATAGACACGTATACAATGTTTCGACCTATCATGTCGACACATCTATATATATTTCGGAACAACCATAGACACTCTATATGTGAATGTTGGAGTTAGCTATACAGGGTTGAGGTTGATTCCAAAATATATATAGTTTGAGTTGTGATCAATACTGAGATACGTATACACTGGGTCGTGGATTGATTCAAGATAATATTTATCGATTTATTTCTGTACATCTAACTGTGGACAACTAGTTGTAGGTTACTAACGAGGACAGCTGACTTAATAAACTTAAAACATCAAAATATATTAAAAGTGTTGTAAATATATTTTGAACATACTTTGATATATATGTATATATTGTTATAGGTTCGTGAATCAACCAGTGGCCAAGTCTTACTTCCCGACGAAGTAAAAATCTGTGAAAGTGAGTTATAGTCCCACTTTTAAAATCTAATATTTTTGGGATGAGAATACATGCAGGTTTTATAAATGATTTACAAAATAGACACAAGTACGTGAAACTACATTCTATGGTTGAATTATCGAAATCGAATATGCCCCTTTTTATTAAGTCTGGTAATCTAAGAATTAGGGAACAGACACCCTAATTGACGCGAATCCTAAAGATAGATCTATTGGGCCTAACAAACCCCATCCAAAGTACCGGATGTTTTAGTACTTCGAAATTTATATCATATCCGAAGGGTGTCCCGGAATGATGGGGATATTCTTATATATGCATCTTGTTAATGTCGGTTACCAGGTGTTCACCATATGAATGATTTTTATCTCTATGTATGGGATGTGTATTGAAATATGAAATCTTGTGGTCTATTGTTACGATTTGATATATATAGGTTAAACCTATAACTCACCAACATTTTTGTTGACGTTTAAAGCATGTTTATTCTCAGGTGAATATTAAGAGCTTCCGCTGTTGCATACTAAAATAAGGACAAGATTTGGAGTCCATGTTTGTATGATATTGTGTAAAAACTGCATTCAAGAAACTGATTTCGATGTAACATATTTGTATTGTAAACCATTATGTAATGGTCGTGTGTAAACAGGATATTTTAGATTATCATTATTTGATAATCTACGTAAAGCTTTTTAAACCTTTATTTATGAAATAAAGGTTATGGTTTGTTTTAAAAATGAATGCAGTCTTTGAAAAACGTCTCATATAGAGGTCAAAACCTCGCAACGAAATCAATTAATATGGAACGTTTTTAATCAATAAGAACGGGACATTTCAGTTGGTATCCGAGCGTTGGTCTTAGAGAACCAGAATTTTTCATTAGTGTGTCTTATCGAGTTTGTTAGGATGCATTAGTGAGTCTGGACTTCGACCGTGTTTACTTGAAAAATGATTGCTTAACAAATTTTGTTGGAAACTATATATTTTTAACATGTGAATATTATGTGATATATTAATCTCTTAACGCGTTTGATATTATGTGATAGATGTCTACCTCTAGAACAAGTCCCATTGACTCACCTAATAATAATGAAGAGTCAAATGTAAATTGGAATGATTCGTGGACTGATTCACAAGTTCCCGAAGAGGAACCGGAAGAAGAGTCGGAACCGGAAGAAGAATCGGAACCGGAAGAAGAATCGGAACCGGATGAAGAAATAGAACCGGTGGGGGAAATAATAAAACGGTTAAGTAAAAGAAAATCCTCAACCAACCGACCAAGGTTAATTATGGTCAATGGTGTTTCCGCCAAGGAAGCAAAATATTGGGAGGATTACCAATTCTCCGATGAATCGGATTCCGACGAGAATTCCGATGATGTTATAGAAATTACCCCAACTGAATTTAAAAAGGCAAAAGAAAATAATAAGGGAAAGGGCATAAAAATAGAGAAATCTAATTCCAACCCCGATGAACTTTATATGTATCGTCAACGCCCGAAGTCCTTAAGTTGTAACAATGACCCGGGAACCTCTAAACCACCAGATTTTTCTAAACCAATGTGGAAAACGACGGCTCGTATTAGGGGAACATCATATATCCCTAGAAACTTGGCAAAACGAACCAAAACCGAAGAAGAAGAAACGAGCGAGTCGGAATAAGATAGTTGTATTCGTGTGGTGTAATATATGTAATATAGTGTTCGTATGCTTTATGATATATGTAAAAATTGCTTGTATTAATAAGTATTTTTTTTATGAATCTAACTCTTGTCTATTTTACAGTTTAAAAACACAAAATGGATAGACAACCCAATATTTTAAGAGACCTACCCGGAGACATGATTGATGAAATCTTGTCTAGAGTCGGCCAGAATTCCTCGGCACAACTATTTAAGGCGAGATCAGTTTGTAAGACATTCGAAGAACGTTCCAAGAATGTTTTGGTTTATAAGAGACTTTCGTTTGAAAGATGGGGGATATCACATTGGGAAACCCATAAGTTACGATGTGTTTACTTTGACGCATATATTGCGGGGAACCCAAATGCTATTTTACGCAACGGGTTAAGAAATTATTTTGACTCAATATATCCGAATATTGGACTTCGTGATTTAGAAAAAGCGGCTAACATGCAACATAAAGAAGCATGTTATGCTTACGGATTAGTAATGTTCGCTTCTCACCAAAGTGAGAAAAAGAACATCGGGCTACAACTATTAAACAAAACGTTTCCACAAGTGACGGAGTCGGTAATTGGGGTAAGAAATGAGGTTTTTAGATTATTACGGGACTGTTGGACATTACGTAACCCTCGTCCCTTTGACGACGTTACAACACGCTGTCTTATCAACGGCCATAACGGTTATGTTGCACAAGACCAAGGATGGGAAGTAGTCCTAGTAAAACCAGAATGCATGACTTGTTTCTGGACGTATGAACTACGTGTCTTTATTGCCTTTGCTGAACGACTTGTGTACTAGCTAGAATTATCTTCACAACTATCTTGTATCAAAGTTATTGTGTGCTATATTTCATGCTTTATGTAAAATAAGCGGTATTGTAAGTTGGTAAAATATTGTATAAAAGTTTGAACGCGAAATATTATTATAATCAGTTTTTCATATAGAATTGTAGTAGTTGAATTGTATATTAGCTACTAAGCATGAACTTAACGGGTAGGTACTACCCGAATTTAAACTTATAAAACGCTAATATGAAGAAAAAGATTTTATAAATGAGTTCATATTATGCTACGAAATACTATTAACTACTCTTAATATTCTGTATGATTAACTTGTTCCATTTAACTATTTTGAAGGAAATGGCACCGACTACTCGACACACCGTGAATATGAATGAAGAGGAATTCCGTACTTTTCTAGCTTCAAACATAGCCGCAGTACAGGCTGCGCTACATACCAACAATAACCTTGGATCTAGCAGTACAGGAAATCGTGTAGGATGCACCTACAAAGAATTCACTGCCTGCAAACCTTTGGAATTTGATGGAACCGAAGGACCGATCGGATTGAAACGGTGGACCGAGAAGGTCGAATCGGTGTTTGCCATAAGTAAGTGTACTGAAGAGGACAAAGTGAAGTACGCTACGCATACCTTCACAGGTTCTGCGTTAACATGGTGGAATACCTATCTAGAGCAAGTGGGATAAGACGATGCGTACGCACTACCGTGGTCAGCATTCAAGCACTTGATGAACGAGAAGTACCGTCCCAGAACCGAGGTCAATAAGCTCAAGACAGAACTTAGAGGGTTACGAACCCAAGGATTTGATATTACCACGTACGAAAGACGATTCACAGAATTGTGCCTATTGTGTCCGGGAGCATTCGAAGATGAGGAAGAGAAGATCGACGCGTTTGTGAAAGGATTACCGGAAAGAATCCAATAAGATATAAGTTCACACGAGCCCGCCTCCATACAACAGGCATGTAGAATGGCTCATAAACTCGTGAACCAAATTGAAGAAAGAATTAAAGAACAGACTGCTGAAGAGGCCAATGTGAAGCAAGTCAAAAGAAAGTGGGAGGAAAACGGTGATAAGAATCACCAATACAACAACAACAGCAATTACAACAATAATCGCAACAATTATCCCAACAATCGCAACATCAATCGCAACTACAACAAACGGCCCAACAACAACAACAACAACAGTAGCAACTACAACAGCAGCAACTACAACAATTATCCCAACAACAATAATAACCGCAACAACAACAACAATCAGAAGCAGCTATGCCAAAGGTGTGAAAAGAATCACTCGGGGTTCTGCACCAAATTTTGCAACAAGTGTAAAAGAAATGGTCATAGCGCGGCGAAGTGTGAGGTCTACGGACCAGGGGTTAATAGAACGAAAGGAACAAATGGTGTCGGAACGAGTAATGGCGGAGCAAGTAGTGTCGGAGCAAGTTATGCCAATGTAGTTTGTTATAAATGTGGAAAACCGGGCCACATTATTAGAAATTGCCCGAACCAGGAGAACACGAATGGACAAGGCCGCGGAAGAGTTTTCAATATTAATGCGGCAGAGGCACAGGAAGACCCGGAGCTTGTTACGGGTACGTTTCTTATTGACAATAAATCTGCTTACGTTTTATTTGATTCGGGTGCGGATAGAAGCTATATGAGTAGAGATTTTTGTGCTAAATTAAGTTGTCCATTGACGCCTTTGGATAGTAAATTTTTACTCGAATTAGCAAATGGTAAATTAATTTTAGCAGATAATATATGTCGGAATCGAGAAATTAAACTGGTTAGCGAAACATTTAAGATTGATTTGATACCAGTAGAGTTAGGGAGTTTTGATGTGATAATCGGTATGGACTGGTTGAAAGAAGTGAAAGCGGAGATCGTTTGTTACAAAAATGCAATTCGCATTATACGAGAAAAAGGAAAACCCTTAATGGTGTACGGAGAAAAGGGCAACACGAAGCTACATCTTATTAGTAATTTGAAGGCACAAAAACTAATAAGAAAAGGTTGCTATGCTGTTCTAGCACACGTCGAGAAAGTACAAACTGAAGAAAAGAGCATCAATGATGTTCCCGTCGTAAAAGAATTTCCTGATGTATTTCCGAAAGAATTACCGGGATTACCCCCACATCGATCCGTTGAATTTCAAATAGATCTTGTACCAGGAGCTGCACCAATAGCTCGTGCTCCTTACAGACTCGCACCCAGCGAGATGAAAGAACTACAAAGCCAATTACAAGAACTTTTAGAGCGTGGTTTCATTCGACCAAGCACATCACCGTGGGGAGCTCCTGTTTTGTTTGTCAAGAAGAAAGATGGTACATTCAGGTTGTGTATCGACTACCGAGAGTTGAACAAACTTACCATCAAGAACCGCTACCCACTACCGAGAATCGATGACTTATTTGATCAACTACAAGGCTCGTCTGTTTATTCAAAGATTGACTTACGTTCCGGGTATCATCAAATGCGGGTGAAAGAAGATGATATTCCAAAGACTGCTTTCAGAACACGTTACGGTCATTACGAGTTTATGGTCATGCCGTTTGGTTTAACTAATGCACCAGCTGTGTTCATGGACCTTATGAACCGAGTGTGTGGACCATACGTTGACAAGTTTGTCATTGTTTTCATTGATGACATACTTATTTACTCAAAGAATGACCAAGAACACGGTGAACATTTGAGAAAGGTGTTAGAAGTATTGAGGAAGGAAGAATTATACGCTAAGTTTTCAAAGTGTGCATTTTGGTTGGAAGAAGTTCAATTCCTCGGTCACATAGTGAACAAAGAAGGTATTAAGGTGGATCCGGCAAAGATAGAAACTGTTGAAAAGTGGGAAACCCCGAAAACTCCGAAACACATACGCCAGTTTTTAGGACTAGCTGGTTACTACAGAAGGTTCATCCAAGACTTTTCCAGAATAGCAAAACCCTTGACTGCATTAACGCATAAAGGGAAGAAATTTGAATGGAAGGATGAACAAGAGAAAGCGTTTCAGTTATTGAAGAAAAAGCTAACTACGGCACCTATATTGTCATTGCCTGAAGGGAATGATGATTTTGTGATTTATTGTGACGCATCAAAGCAAGGTCTCGGTTGTGTAATAATGCAACGAACGAAGGTGATTGCTTATGCATCTAGACAATTGAAGATTCACGAGCAAAATTATACGACGCATGATTTGGAATTAGGCGCGGTTGTTTTTGCATTAAAGACTTGGAGGCACTACTTATATGGGGTCAAAAGTATTATATATACTGACCACAAAAGTCTTCAACACATATTTAATCAGAAACAACTGAATATGAGGCAGCGTAGGTGGATTGAATTGTTGAATGATTACGACTTTGAGATTCGTTACCACCCGGGGAAGGCAAATGTGGTAGCCGATGCCTTGAGCAGGAAGGACAGAGAACCCATTCGAGTAAAATCTATGAATATAATGATTCATAATAACCTTACTACTCAAATAAAGGAGGCGCAACAAGGAGTTTTAAAAGAGGGAAATTTAAAGGATGAAATACCCAAAGGATCGGAGAAGCATCTTAATATTCGGGAAGACGGAACCCGGTATAGGGCTGAAAGGATTTGGGTACCAAAATTTGGAGATATGAGAGAAATGGTACTTAGAGAAGCTCATAAAACCAGATACTCAATACATCCTGGAACGGGGAAGATGTACAAGGATCTCAAGAAACATTTTTGGTGGCCGGGTATGAAAGTCGATGTTGCTAAATATGTAGGAGAATGTTTGACGTGTTCTAAGGTCAAAGCTGAGCATCAGAAACCATCAGGTCTACTTCAACAACCCGAAATCCCGGAATGGAAATGGGAAAACATTACCATGGATTTCATCACTAAATTGCCAAGGACTGCAAGTGGTTTTGATACTATTTGGGTAATAGTTGATCGTCTCACCAAATCCGCACACTTCCTACCAATAAGAGAAGATGACAAGATGGAGAAGTTAGCACGACTGTATTTGAAGGAAGTCATCTCCAGACATGGAATACCAATCTCTATTATCTCTGATAGGGATGGCAGATTTATTTCAAGATTCTGGCAGACATTACAGCAAGCATTAGGAACTCGTCTAGACATGAGTACTGCCTATCATCCACAAACTGATGGGCAGAGCGAAAGGACGATACAAACGCTTGAAGATATGCTACGAGCATGTGTTATTGATTTCGGAAACAGTTGGGATCGACATCTACCGTTAGCAGAATTTTCCTACAACAAAAGCTACCATTCAAGCATTGAGATGGCGCCGTTTGAAGCACTTTATGGTAGAAAGTGCAGGTCTCCAATTTGTTGGAGTGAAGTGGGGGATAGACAGATTACGGGTCCGAAGATTATACAAGAAACTACCGAGAAGATCATCCAAATTCAACAACGGTTGAAAACCGCCCAAAGTCGACAAAAGAGCTACGCTGACATTAAAAGAAAAGATATAGAATTTGAAATTGGAGAGATGGTCATGCTTAAAGTTGCACCTTGGAAAGGCGTTGTTCGATTTGGTAAACGAGGGAAATTAAATCCAAGGTATATTGGACCATTCAAGATTATTGATCGTGTCGGACCAGTAGCTTACCGACTTGAGTTACCTCAACAACTCGCAGCTGTACATAACACTTTCCACGTCTCGAATTTGAAGAAATGTTTTGCTAAAGAAGATCTCACTATTCCGTTAGATGAAATCCAAATCAACGAAAAACTTCAATTCATCGAAGAACCCGTCGAAATAATGGATCGTGAGGTTAAAAGACTTAAGCAAAACAAGATACCAATTGTTAAGGTTCGATGGAATGCTCGTAGAGGACCCGAGTTCACCTGGGAGCGTGAAGATGAGATGAAGAAGAAATACCCGCATCTATTTCCAGAAGATTCGTCAACACCTTCAACAGCTTAAAATTTCGGGACGAAATTTATTTAACGGGAAGGTACTGTAGTGACCCGAACTTTTCCATGTTTATATATATTAATTGAGATTGATATTTACATGATTAAATGTTTCCAACATGTTAAGCAATCAAACTTGTTAAGACTTGATTAATTGAAATATGTTTCATATAGACAATTGACCACCCAAGTTGACCGGTGATTCACGAACGTTAAAACTTGTAAAAACTATATGATGACATATATATGGATATATATATAGTTAACATGATACTATGATAAGTAAACATATCATTAAGTATATTAACAATGAACTACATATGTAAAAACAAGACTACTAACTTAATGATTTTTAAACGAGACATATATGTAACGATTATCGTTGTAAAGACATTTAATGTATATATATCATATTAAGAGATATTCATACATGATAATATCATGATAATATAATAATTTAAAATCTCATTTGATATTATAAACATTGGGTTAATAACATTTAACAAGATCGTTAACCTAAAGGTTTCAAAACAACACTTACATGTAACGACTAACGATGACTTAACGACTCAGTTAAAATGTATATACATGTAGTGTTTTAATATGTATTTATACACTTTTGAAAGACTTCAATACACTTATCAAAATACTTCTACTTAACAAAAATGCTTACAATTACATCCTCGTTCAGTTTCATCAACAATTCTACTCGTATGCACCCGTATTCGTACTCGTACAATACACAGCTTTTAGATGTATGTACTATTGGTATATACACTCCAATGATCAGCTCTTAGCAGCCCATGTGAGTCACCTAACACATGTGGGAACCATCATTTGGCAACTAGCATGAAATATCTCATAAAATTACAAAAATATGAGTAATCATTCATGACTTATTTACATGAAAACAAAATTACATATCCTTTATATCTAATCCATACACCAATGACCAAAAGCACCTACAAACACTTTCATTCTTCAATTTTCTTCATCTAATTGATCTCTCTCAAGTTCTATCTTCAAGTTCTAAGTGTTCTTCATAAATTCCAAAAGTTCTAGTTTCATAAAATCAAGAATACTTTCAAGTTTGCTAGCTCACTTCCAATCTTGTAAGGTGATCATCCAACCTCAAGAAATCTTTGTTTCTTACAGTAGGTTATCATTCTAATACAAGGTAATAATCATATTCAAACTTTGGTTCAATTTCTATAACTATAACAATCTTATTTCAAGTGATGATCTTACTTGAACTTGTTTTCGTGTCATGATTCTGCTTCAAGAACTTCGAGCCATCCAAGGATCCATTGAAGCTAGATCCATTTTTCTCTTTTCCAGTAGGTTTATCCAAGGAACTTAAGGTAGTAATGATGTTCATAACATCATTTGATTCATACATATAAAGCTATCTTATTCGAAGGTTTAAACTTGTAATCACTAGAACATAGTTTAGTTAATTCTAAACTTGTTCGCAAACAAAAGTTAATCCTTCTAACTTGACTTTTCAAATCAACTAAACACATGTTCTATATCTATATGATATGCTAACTTAATGATTTAAAACCTGGAAACACGAAAAACACCGTAAAACCGGATTTACGCCGTCGTAGTAACACCGCGGGCTGTTTTGGGTTAGTTAATTAAAAACTATGATAAACTTTGATTTTAAAGTTGTTATTCTGAGAAAATGATTTTTATTATGAACATGAAACTATATCCAAAAATTATGATTAAACTCAAAGTGGAAGTATGTTTTCTAAAATGGTCATCTAGACGTCGTTCTTTCGACTGAAATGACTACCTTTACAAAAACGACTTGTAACTTATTTTTCCGACTATAAACCTATACTTTTCTGTTTAGATTCATAAAATAGAGTTCAATATGAAACCATAGCAATTTGATTCACTCAAAACGGATTTAAAATGAAGAAGTTATGGGTAAAACAAGATTGGATAATTTTTCTCATTTTAGCTACGTGAAAATTGGTAACAAATCTATTCCAACCATAACTTAATCAACTTGTATTGTATATTATGTAATCTTGAGATACCATAGACACGTATACAATGTTTCGACCTATCATGTCGACACATCTATATATATTTCGGAACAACCATAGACACTCTATATGTGAATGTTGGAGTTAGCTATACAGGGTTGAGGTTGATTCCAAAATATATATAGTTTGAGTTGTGATCAATACTGAGATACGTATACACTGGGTCGTGGATTGATTCAAGATAATATTTATCGATTTATTTCCGTACATCTAACTGTGGACAACTAGTTGTAGGTTACTAACGAGGACAGCTGACTTAATAAACTTAAAACATCAAAATATATTAAAAGTGTTGTAAATATATTTTGAACATACTTTGATATATATGTATATATTGTTATAGGTTCGTGAATCAACCAGTGGCCAAGTCTTACTTCCCGACGAAGTAAAAATCTGTGAAAGTGAGTTATAGTCCCACTTTTAAAATCTAATATTTTTGGGATGAGAATACATGCAGGTTTTATAAGTGATTTACAAAATAGACACAAGTACGTGAAACTACATTCTATGGTTGAATTATCGAAATCGAATATGCCCCTTTTTATTAAGTCTGGTAATCTAAGAATTAGGGAACAGACACCCTAATTGACGCGAATCCTAAATATAGATCTATTGGGCCTAACAAACCCCATCCAAAGTACCGGATGCTTTAGTACTTCGAAATTTATATCATATCCGAAGGGTGTCCCGGAATGATGGGGATATTCTTATATATGCATCTTGTTAATGTCGGTTACCAGGTGTTCACCATATGAATGATTTTTATCTCTATGTATGGGATGTGTATTGAAATATGAAATCTTGTGGTCTATTGTTACGATTTGATATATATAGGTTAAACCTATAACTCACCAACATTTTTGTTGACGTTTAAAGCATGTTTATTCTCAGGTGAATATTAAGAGCTTCCGCTGTTGCATACTAAAATAAGGACAAGATTTGGAGTCCATATTTGTATGATATTGTGTAAAAACTGCATTCAAGAAACTGATTTCGAAGTAACATATTTGTATTGTAAACCATTATGTAATGGTCGTGTGTAAACAGGATATTTTAGATTATCATTATTTGATAATCTACGTAAAGCTTTTTAAACCTTTATTTATGAAATAAAGGTTATGGTTTGTTTTAAAAATGAATGCAGTCTTTGAAAAACGTCTCATATAGAGGTCAAAACCTCACAACGAAATCAATTAATATGGAACGTTTTTAATCAATAAGAACGGGACATTTCAGTTTTGACATATCATATCGATGCATCTATATATATTATTTGGAATAACCATAGACACTCTATATGCAGTAATGCGGGAGTTAGCTATACAGGGTTGAGGTTGATTCTACAATAATATATATAGTTTGAGTTGTGATCGAGTCTGAGACGTATACGAGTCACGATACGTATTAATTAATTCGAATATTATATATTAAACTATATATGGACTATTGGACTATTGGACTACTAACTTTGGACAATTAAAAATGAATTAAAATATTGATTATAACATATGAAACTAAACAATTCTTCAAGTTTGCCACTTGATTTCATTCTAAACCTCATTTGTATCTTGACAATTTCAATATGCGTTCAAACCTTTCATGATTCTTGAAAACACCTCAACCGAGGAGATGAACCACTCGCACTTCATCTACGGAAGAAAAGATTGATACACATAGTTATGCACCTGAAAAACACTCGGAACCTGAGCAAACGTTTAACACGCATCTGTGCTAGCACCTTTGGTGTTGTTATTACCGAAAAATCACTTTACAATCCCTTTTCAAAGTAGCCAATTTTGTCACAACTCCAGCAAGTCAATTTCAACTTTCATTCGGGTTGCCTTATTATAACTTTGATATATATGCGTGCTCATTCACCGTTACCGGGAAACCATTTATATTCCACCATATTACCATCAGCGTTTAATCATCTAAAAACACAATTCTCTTGAAACCACCTCGGATTGATAACCGATGATTCAGATATGGTAGCATTAAATGCAGAGAAAACAGCAAAATCGTAGATGGTCTAAACGGCTAAAAGTTTGATAACAAAGAATGGAATGTTGGGAACGCTCGATAGAAAATTTGGTACTGAAAATCGGATTGAGCACACCATGAAGGAGACCAAGGACAAATACAAGGACTAAACCCTATATTCAAAGAATCCAGGTAATTCTCGATCCGATGAAATCTTTAGAGAATATCTTGCTCCAAAGTCATGTTAAAATCTTGCGAAAAATTTTTCATCATCATCTTTCTAACTTAGAAATTCCAAAATATCATCATAAATATCTTCGATACTTCTGAAGATATTTTCATAAATATTCTCGTTCGAAAATATATACCTCTTTGTACTATCTGTATTCCATTATATTGGAAACTTCTATAAAATCTAAGTATAAATTATGAATGAATTTTGGAGAAGTATAGGGAATTGAAGCATGAGTTAGTATAATATAATGGCGCTTGGCCAACATGATTATATTAGAGTAAGTCATGCTAAATTTCTAATGTAACGTGATGATGATTCACAGACCTTATCCTCATCATGTGTCATGTTACACGACTCTTTCATTCTACTTAAGCTCTAAGCATATCACGGAAATATTTCCTTGATATTTCTGTTCTTCCGTAATTCTAAAAGTTTGCTAATAAATCGTGCTATTTCATTTTCTTTCTAACCAGAAGATTTCCTTAAATTCCTTGATTCCATAAATCAAACGTGACGACGACAGAAGTTAAGACGAATCTCTATTCAACCTTTTGTAACAGCTTCACTCGTACACTTCACATGATCGAATCATTTTATCTATATTATTCAATAATGATAAAACTCTAATTATCAACTCATATTCGTCATGAAAACATTCTTATTGTTAGCCATAATGACCTCGATCAAATTTCGGGACGAAATTTCTTTAACGGGTAGGTACTGTCACGACCCGGAAAATTTCGACTAATTTTAAACCAAACTCTCGATACGACATTGTATTTTCAACACGATAAGCAAAGTCTGATAGGTTGAGTCTCAAAAAGTTTGAACTGTTTCATTACATTCATTTGACCTTCGACTGTTCTCGACGATTCACGAACGACTATTTGTAAATAGATGCATATATATATATATATATATATATATATATATATATATATATATATATATATATATATATATATATATATATATATATATATATATACATATACATATATATACATATATATATATATATAATTATTTATTTATATATATAATAATTTGAAACATTTAAATTGTTATATTATTATTAATAATACTAATATTATGACTGAGATTATTAAAATTATTATAAGTATTGTTATTTTTATTAAGATACAACTTATTATTATTATCCTTAATGTTATTATTATTATAAATATTAGTATTTACATTATTATTAATAAATATCATTATTCTTGTTATTTTTACTATTGTTATTAATAATATTAATAATAATAATAACATTATTATTAATATATTTATTAATTATTATTATTAAATATAATATATATATATATATATATATATATATATATATATATATATATATATATATATATAAAGGTGCAAAATTGGTTATCCATCTATGTCCGTTTCATTTTCTTTTTGATCTGCTCGTGATTACTTGTCTCCTACAATTTCACTACCAAACACAAAAATTGATTTTCCTATCTAACACAATCAATTATTTGATTACTATCTTTTACTTTACAAATATATACATATACTTAATGCAGTGGAGGAATTATAACACCACCATGGTTTCTGTTATCACCATCTCTCATCATCTTTATTCACCAACGGCATCCACCCTAACCAAACCATTATACTACTACTCTAGCTCCTATCTTGTTTCAGTTTCGCAACCTAAACAATCACCACCATGATTACCAACTATCTCTCTCTTCCTCTCGTTTCACTTCTTTGTTGAATAAATATCCAAACCATTATCGTACCTATTGCTAATACTACTTCATATTTTTCTTTGATTCACTTATAAACCGAAAACCACTGTAAAGTTACCTTCATTAAACTGCCCTCTCATCACCTCCGATTATGTAAACCTATAACACTCATCTCCTCGATTTTATTCTATAGCACAATAGTAACTCGGAATAACCACATAACCATTCTTTTCTTCCTTGTGGTTTACTAACTGAGAACCCATCAAGAACCATCAATACCATCGAACCTTCAACCATTTAAAACCCACTTAATCATCACCTTTGAGCCACCTTTAATGCGTGTTTCTGCAGCCTAGAACGTTGCCCAAAAAGCAGCCTCCTCCTGCTATTCATCAATCTGTACAGGCTACTTTTAGAAGCCATAAACCACCAACTAAACCCACATGCTACAATTAGTTATGCTATTTCTATTTTCGCAAGCAAATACACCACAGCTATCATCATAACAGCCACCACCATCACCATGTACTCATACCTGCTACGTCTATTATTTTTTTGTTTTGTTTTCTGGCTGAACCGAAGCCTAACAAACAATCAATTGTAGTGGTCATCGAACTACTTCTGTTACTGCAGCTAGGTATCATTTATATACTATCCAAACACCACACAACCACCCCTCATTCATCATGAATAATTGCTATTACTCACTTGTCGTTCTCGTTTTCTTTCCTTCTCTATTCCGGTTGCAAACCACCACTAATACCACCACTTTTCGTTTCAAACCTTCTTTGTTGTAGTTATTGCTGCTGTCCAGTTTTGTTCGACACCAAGAAATAAGAAAATGATGGTTTATTGTTTAGTCATGAAACTTACAAAATAAAAAGTAGAATGAAGTTGTACCACTTATTTAAATTGGGTTTTGACAACTTGGATGTGTAATATATTATATCATGGAATTAGGGAACAAAGTGGGACTTCATGGCAAACCATATGGGTCACTTTAAAGTGACGTTTTTATTTATTTATATATAAAGTAATAATAATTTGGGAGGCATTTTAAGTATGATTCATGATATACAATGATGATGGAACTGTGATTCGATGATGTAATAATAATGAAGATGTTAATTGGGATGATTGATGATGATTTACGTTTAGGATGATAATGAATGATGTTATGATATCATGATGATGCGATACTCATCACAAAAAGGGGACAACAAATCCATTCGGTGCTAAATCCTAACTTACCAGGAATCATTAAATGGGTTTATTATAATTGGGCCGCTAGATAAACCTTTTGGGCTGCAAATTGTTTGGGCTTTTATTGGACTGTTGCTACTAGTGTATATGTGAGGGCAAAAGGAACGTCACATAAAATAATAACCGTTGTAGGAGGATCAAGAGGTTTACACATATGTGATGATGAGTAGTGGTGGTTAGAGACGTGAAAATGATATTGACGGTGACGGTTTATGATGAGGCTTGATGACGATGATGGAGGATGGAATTGATATTAGGATGATGTTGTGGTTATGTGATTATGATAATGATAAATGGTTATGATTACGAACGAATAGAGATAACTGGTTAAATAAATATTAAGTTAGAATAATTACGGATAGGGAGGAGTGGTCTTGGAGTTTATTGGGTTAGCGGGACGTCGCGGGTTCAAACCTGGACTTGGGCATTTTCTTAAAGGGCTACTCCTTTGAGGTAGTAAAACTATTATTATTATTATTATTATTATTATTATTATTATTATTATTATTATTATTATTATTATTATTATTATTATTATTATTATTATTATTATTATTATTATTATTATTATTATTATTAGTAGTAGTATTACTAAAATAATTATGATTATTAATATTATCATATTATTATTAATATAAATATTAGTATCATTATTATTAGTAAAATCAATATTTTTATAATTATTATTATTAATATTCATTATTAATAAAAGTAACATTTTTAAAAGTATCATTTTTATAAGAATTATCATTTTTGTTATTATTACTATTATTATTATAAAACAAAAATAGATATTTATTTATTATTATCAATATTATTTTAACAATAACTGTTAGCTATATAAAACTATAATTACTACATCTAACATAACTATAGTAATATTTTATATTAATTAGGTTATTAATGAAACACATAATTAAAATAACAATTAAATCATTAACAATATATAAATTTGTTCGATTACGAGTATATGTGTTAATGTATATATAAATGATATAGGTTCGTTAATCCGAGGCCAACCTTGTATTTGTTAAATGACGTCATATGTATTTTTACTACAAAATACAGTATGGTGAGTTTCATTTGCTCCCTTTTTAATTGCTTTTGCAATATATATTTTTGGGCTGAGAATACATGCGCTGCTTTTATAAATATTTATAAAATAGACACAAGTACTTAAAAATATATTCTACGTTGAGTTGTACCACTGGCATATTTCCCTGTAGCTTGGTAACTACTATTTACATGGGTGTTGTAAACGCGAATCCTGTTGATAGATCTATCGGGCCTGACAACCCCAACCGGACTGGACGACCAGTATTCAATGGTTGCACAGTACTTCGTTTCGGTGACTATACTTGGTACGGTGTAGTGAGATTTCATAATAAAGGGAATATGCGACGTGATTAAATGTTAAGTATGGTTACCAAGTGCTCAACCACTTAGAATGCTTTACATACACTTGCGAGTGTATTATGTTTATAATTATGAAATCTTGTGGTCTATTAATATATTGAAAAGATTGTTATGATAAACCTATGAACTCACCAACCTTTTGGTTGACACTTTTAAGCATGTTTATTCTCAGGTACGAATTAAGTCTTCCGCTGTGCATTTGCTCAATTTAAGGACATTACTTGGAGTCGATCATCGCAATGGGACCAAATGTTGATGACTTCGTCCAGGTGGATAAGGACGGGTCGTTACAATACAGAGAGAGTAGAAGATATTTATGTAAAACAAATCGAGTAGAAACTGGCCTTTTATAGGCATAATTCCTGATTCTGATGCCCATGCGAGTGCATGGGATTTTAGTGCAAATCTCATGCACTTGCATGAGCTCATGCACTCGCATGGGTTTTATGCCTATTTCCCATGCGATCGCATGGCCGTCAGATCCAGCTCACATATTTTTTGTTTTCTTGTTTGTCGACATAATTAAATATAATATATATAATATATATAATTTAAATAATTAATTATATATTATATTAAATTCATGTGCATAGTTGACTTGTAATTTTCGTTCCAATGACTCGTATGTTGTCACTCGACTTATGTCCCGGTTCTGGTTTCTCGAACGCATTTTCGTACGCTTAGAAAACTCGCAATTTACGTTTTGTGACTCGTACCTTTGTCAAAATATAGTCTTAAATTATCAATAAACTATATCATTCAAAGTGTATCTTAAACTTTCGAGTGTTTTGGTCATTTACTTCTATAAATCATTGTCTCGCTATTTGTTGATATATATATAATAACAAATCGTTTTATGACCAAGTTAATATATATTTTCAACATTCATAAACACGTTTTAAATATATGTCGCAAGTTATTCATACAATTCCAACTTATCATATATATTCAAATAAATATTTAAACCAATAAGTTTAATGTACGGTATCAAACAATTAATACATTGTTTCGTTTTCAAGTTATTATATATATATATATATATATATATATATATATATATATATATATATATATATATATATATATATATATATATATATATGTGTATCTATATACATATAATTGTTCACGAATCGTCGAGAATAACCGAAAGGTATTTGAATAGTTCAAAAATTTTGAGATTCAGTTTTACATACTTTGCTTATCGTGTCGGAAATGTTAATCATACAAAGATTAAGTTTAAATTTGGTCAGAAATTTCCGGGTCATCACAGTACCTACCCGTTAAAGAAATTTCGTCCCGAAATTTGATTGAGGTCGTCATGACTAACAATAAAAATGTTTTCATGCCGTATATGTGTTGATAAATAGAGTTTTATCACCGATAAATAATATGGATAAAACAATCTGATTATTTGAAGCGTATGAGAGAAGTTATCGTAAAAGAGTGAAATGAAGAATAGAGATTCGTCTTAACTCTTGACGTATTAACGATTGATTTCCGTAATTTAAGGAATAGAAAATTTTCATAATCTAAACAAGATTTGATTCTTCGAAATTTAAGGAAATTAAGATTTCTTTTGATTAAATGCGTAATTTTCCTCGATTGCTATGTTTGATATTTCGCTATAAATTGACCTCTTTTGTTTCATTATTTTCATCACTCTTACATCTTCTTCCTCATTTCCTATTTTCAAAAGATTGTAAAAAAATGCTTCATCCAGTTCTGATTCTTGATATACTCCTAACTTTCATATCTGTCATTCTTCTTTTTCATCTACCACCGGAGGAATCTGCTTACTTCTACTTTGCCCTTGGGGTTATAGTGATTTTAATTCTCCCGTGTCTTTATGTTGCGATAAACATTGATATACACGGTTTGTAATTTATGTGTTTTTATCGGGCTTTATATTCTCCCTTATATTTCAAAGTTCCTATTTCTGTCTTCTATAATTATTGTCATCCCCAGTTAATGCTTTCTTTTATTTGCTGCGATTTATACCTCCATTTCTATTTCGGAGTTTTATCCCTTTGTTTCTTCTTCTTGTGACTAAGCATTGCTTGTAATGGTCCAGAATTCGTAGATATGAATTTCGGAATGAACATTGTTAATGTTCTAAGAAGAAAATGGTAATGGCACGATCTTGATTTGTTAAATTACTAGAATACCCTGGAAAAGACAGAATCATCAAGAAATATTTTCTTGATATTTTAGTGATTAACTAGAATACAAGAGTTGTATGACATAGCACATGATGACGTTATGATCTGTGAATCATCACGTTCCATTTAGAAACTCAGCATGACTTACTGTAATATAATCACGTTGATCAAGTGTCATTATATTATACTAACTCATGCTTCAGCTCCCAACACCACTTCAAAAATATTCATATTTTGAACTCGAAGGTTTCAGAATTTAGAAACTAAAATAGTTTCTTTTATGATGTAACACAGATATCATAAGGAGAAAATTGATTTCCGATAAGAATGATTATGGAATTATCTCCAGAAATATGGAGTATATTTATAATGAAAGATACGATGATATCTTAGAATTTCTAATATCAGAGGATGATGAAGAATATTGTCCGCAAGGGTTTAGATTCGGAAGCAAGGAATTCATTAATGGCTTCAGCAAATACTGAATCATTTGGATTCTTTGAAGGTAGATTTAGTCTTTGTGATTTATCCACAGCCTCCTTCATACTTTGCTCAATCCGTTTTTCAGTACTAAAATTTTTCTGAGCTTTGCCAACACACCATTCTTTATCATCATACTTTTGACTGTTAAAGTCGTTTACAGTTTTTGATGCTTCATCAGCTTTTTCAACATTCAGAGTATTGATTCGTAGACTGGTTGCTTTTCAGAATTTCAGAATGAAAGCTCATAATTCTAAGAGATGAATGATATATGTATACATATGATGTTCTATTACAGTTTTGAATTCAAAGTATGACATTTGAAAGGTGTAAGAATCTAAGAGTGATGTTTTCTGTTAAATCTTGGCTTGGATTCTGATTTTTTCAAAATCAGAATATGTAATCAAATTTGGATGCGAATGGTTGTTTCGATTTTTACAAAAGAATGTATATATTGTTATGAAAGTAGTGAGTATAGTTGATGATTTGTTGAATCAGAATTGAAGAATGTAACATATTAATTGTGAATTTATATATCTCTCGGGTATTACCTACCCGTTAAAATATTCTCACCATTAACAGTTTGTACAAAAGAATTTTCTTAATTACAATCTTTATGAAAATATACCTACATATATATTTTCTTTAGATGTAATCATGGATTTAATGAGTTAACATAATATTAATCTCATCTGGTTTTCGACTAGGAGTAGAATATAAAATCTCTAAAACTTTTAGAAACTACATATTCTCTGCAGAATATTTCTTCGATGAAGTTATGAATCAATACTTCATCGTTTGTTGTTGTTGTTGGTATTTCTTGGTATCTATGGTGCGTATGATGTTGATGTTCGAGGTACAGATTGTGATGTTGAGGTGTGGGATGCGGATGTTGTTGTTGGTGGTGGTAATAATACTGTTGGTGTTGATGATGGTGGTACTGGTTATGCTGCTGATGCTGCTGGTGGTGTTTGTAATCTTTGCATCATATTCTCCAAAGCCACTACCCGAGCGCGAAGCTCGTTGACTTCTTATATTATACTGGGATGATCGGTGGTTCAGACGATAGGATAAATAAGATTTAGAATATGGGATAGTATATAATCATGATGAGATACTCTGGAAATGAGAGAAAAAATGGTGCTTCGGATAGGTTCACCGGTAAGTGCTTCAGGTTCTTCGCCAAGAGGGCAATGTGGTGGATGGAAGGGATCACCTTCTTCTTGTCTCCAATGACTAAGTAGGCTACGAACCCATCCCCAATTCATCCAAAATAGATGATGGCTAATTAGTTAATCCATTCCGGTTACACTGTCTTCGGAGTTCAGGTGAATATCCATATCGGAATAGCTGTCGGAGTTTAAGGAATTTGAACTAGATACGGGATCCATCTTGTATAATTAGAGAGATGATTTTTGATATGAAATAGATTATAGAATTTAGATCGGTACTCTTCAATACATAATTTACATATGTATATATAATACCAAAATTTCATAAATCACAGAGGAATTTTCGAAAGATTTCAAGTAAAGTTTACAGTAACAGATACGCTAAGATATGAATTTTGTTGATACACTATCTGTGCAGTAAATGCAGAAAAACGTATCTAAATAAGCATGTAATTTCTTGACAAGAATTGATAAACAAAACTCGGTAAAAATAGATACGGTCATAGTCCAGACTCACTAATGCATCCTAACAATTACCAGTTAAACACACTAATGCAAATTCTGGTTCCCTATGACCTCAAGCTCTGATACCAACTGTGACGATCCTTCCAAATCCCTTTGGACGAATACATCATTCATTGATTTCATAGTGAGGTTTTGACCTCTATATGATACGTTTTGTAAACATTGCATTCTTTTGAAAAGGCACACCATAAATGAATATATAAATCCAAGGTTTTCGACGTCTGATGATTTCTACGTATAGACAATCACCGTATATAATAGTTTACAAAACTACATCCGTTGACAATGCAGTCAAAATAAGATACATGGTGATGATTTTGTGAATGCAAAGTTTTCTTAAATAAAGCATCTATGACTCCATGCACATAGCTTGTATAACGTTTAAGCAAACAGCGGAAGACTTCTAGAAACCTGAGAATAAACATGTTTAAAAATGTCAACACAAAGGTTGGTGAGTTCATAGTTTTAATGTTGTGCATAATCTGTATATAAAGGTGGATCACAAGATTTTAGTTGTTCCATCCAGAAACGTTTATCAAAATATTCTACGAAATTGAGCACCCTGGTAACTAAACTTAACGTATATATAATTTGTACCCTTTGTATAATCATCTTAATAATACACGCAAACCAACGTGTACGCTTCTCAAATAGCATACGTCCGTTAAAAGGCTAGTGATCTAGCTCGGACGGGGATATCAAGCCCTATGGATCCATATACTACTACTCGCGCCCACCAGTTATTATAACCGGCAGTTACTAGTTACCAAAGCTAAGGGATTTTCGGTTCAAACTCAGTATAGAATTTAGTATGTACTTGTATCCATTGTTTAAAATAAAGTGCATGTATTCTCAGCCCAAAAATATATATTGCAAAAGCATTTAAAAATGGAGCAAATGAAACTCACCTTAGCAGCACATAAGGTCATTCACCAAAAAGTGACCAAAACTCGGAATGCAAAATTAACTGTAGATCTCAACCTAGAGAACATATGTTGGTCAATACATGTCTAATAAACTAGGTTGGGTTATAGTGTATCACAATCCTAATGCTCGAGATCGACATACAAAAGTTATCAAAAGTCATTTCAAAAAGTCAATTTTGACAATTGTTCAACAAAACGAGACGTGCCTTATATAAGGATTCATTTACTTGGCTAGTAGTATTTTATCAATCTCATAAAAAGGTTTTTTAATTAATAATTGCAGATTCAAAAGCAATTCCAATTAATGTCAATTATAATTCAGTTGACCATATCTTTTGATTCGTTCATCGAAATTACGCTATTTCTAAATGAAAAGTTATTGATTTTTCGCCAGCTTTCCGAAAATATGTATATCATATACCTTTTACCAGTAATATATGTATTTAATTCGTGATTCATTATAAACTGTTTAACGACGAAATTTAGCATACAAGCATGTATAAATATATACTCGAGCACTAGACATGTATACACTATTAATATATAAAAGATAAGATATGAATGCTCACGTATCAATATTGAGATTCAATATTGCAGGAAAGTACATAGACGCAACAGAGATGATAAATACTAGGTTTGACTTGCGAACAATATCCTCGAACAATACCCATAACCTCCTTAGTAATAAACCATAGTTTCCTTAGCTCTATCCCGCTTGAAAACCCATTTTAAAAGTGACATGCTCATGACCTCGTCGTAGTATTTTAAGTGATATAATTAATAATAATAATAATAATAATACTAATAATAATAATAAAATAAATAATAATAATAATAATAATAATAATAATAATAATAATAATAATAATAATAATAATAATAATAATAATAATAATAATAATAATATAAATAATAATACAGAGAGAGTAGAAGATATTTATGTAAAACAATTCGAGCAGAAACTGGCCTTTTATAGGCATAATTCCTGATTCTGATGCCCATGCGAGTGCATGGGATTTTAGTGCAAATCTCATGCACTTGCATGAGCTCATGCACTCGCATGGGTTTTATGCCTATTTCCCATGCGATCGCATGGCCGTCAGATCCAGCTCACATATTTTTTGTTTTCTTGTTTGTTGACATAATTAAATATAATATATATAATATATATAATTTAAATAATTAATTATATATTATATTAAATTCATGTGCATAGTTGACTTGTAATTTTCATTCCGATGACTCGTATGTTGTCACTCGACTTATGTCCCGGTTCCGGTTTCTCGAACGCATTTTCGTACGCTTAGAAAACTCGCAATTTACGTTTTGTGACTCGTACCTTTGTCAAAATATAGTCTTAAATTATCAATAAACTATATCATTCAAAGTGTATCTTAAACTTTCGAATGTTTTGGTCATTTACTTCTATAAATCATTGTCTCGCTATTTGTTGATATATATATAATAACAAATCGTTTTATGACCAAGTTAATATATATTTTCAACATTCATAAACACGTTTTAAATATATGTCGCAAGTTATTCATACAATTCCAACTTATCATATATATTCAAATAAATATTTAAACCAATAAGTTTAATGTACGGTATCAAACAATTAATACATTGTTACGTTTTCAAGTTATAGTATATATATATATATATATATATATATATATATATATATATATATATATATATATATATATATATATATATGTATCTATATACATATAATTGTTCGTGAATCGTCGAGAATAACCGAAAGGTATTTGAATAGTTCAAAAATTTTGAGATTCAGTTTTACAGACTTTGCATATCGTGTCGAAAATGTTAATCATACAAAGATTAAGTTTAAATTTGGTCAGAAATTTCCGGGTCATCACAATATGTGTAGGTATATAATGTATCTATTTGTTGTAGCGTGAAATGTGTAGTGTCGAGGTGCTAAGACACCACGTTTCACGTGATGAGTGAAGCATCGAGGTGTTAAGATGCCACTTGGGGTAAAGCATCGAGGTGTTAAGATGCCACCTAGGGGTGTAGTGTCGAGGTGTTAAGACACCTCTCCGTAAAATAATAAAGGGTGAAGTGTCGAGGTGTTAAGACGCCACCCGAGGGTGAAGTATCGAGGTGTTAAGATGCCACCCGGGGGTTAGTGATACGAGGTGCTAAGTACACTAATGGATGTTGTGAACTCCGATGGCCTTTCGCGGGCGCCATTCCCTTGTACGATTGGTTAACCATGGTTATTGTGTTGTAAGTGTAAGCATATTATATTATTCGAGTTATATTTATATGCGTTGCTATGCTAGCTTGTGGTATTGGAGATTTCTAGCTCGTATTCGAGATTATAAGCTAATTGTGTTGCTAGCATGTATGCGGTGTTTGAGTAAGTGATTGCAAGTAGGTATATTATATATGTATGTTTCTAATTATTGCATTCACTAAGCGTTAGCTTACCCTCTAGTTGTTTACCTTTTTATAGGTTCGGTTGTGGACAAGGGTAAGGGCATCATCTTGGATTAAAGATCTCGTTGTTGTTAGGGAACGCTTTTGGAGATATTAGCTTTTGGAGTTTGACCGAGACTTGGGTAGTTTAATCCCAAACACCATGCTCGTAGTGTAGTTTGGTACTTAAACTTTTGATGGTCGAAACTCATACTTTTTATTAAACTCGTAAAACGGCCGATGTAGGCCCTGCTTCGTAAAACTCATTTTATTAATGGAATGTGTTAGTTTTACATATTTGAATATGTTGTTAAAAGCGTTTTGTCTAATTATGTCGGGAAGTGGCCAATCTTTTTCGCATTTGAAGACTTTTTGGACAGACCAGATCGGCGCGTCGCGCGGCCTTCTGGCTCGCCGCGCCATTTGCTGAACAATTTTTTTTTTTTTTTGGTATTTTCCGCGGGTTTGATGGTGGTTTGGTTTGGGTTGTTATAAGTGGTATCAGAGCATGGTCTAAGGGATTTAGGCGACTTGAGATAGGTGCCTAGACTTAGACTTTACTGTGTGTACACTTTATGCGGGACTTGTAGGACTTTGGGTCGAAAAGGGAATTGTTAGTGCTAGTGTTTATGTGAATTAACCATGCACTAATTGCTTTGTGTTGTTTTAGCAATCATCAAGCGAGATAGACGTGGTACTAGCGAGTTAATGCGACGTGCTCGCGTAACAACGATTAGCTACCATTGTTACGGGTGCGAATCGTATCAAACAAGCAATGTACGACGATTGTTGAGCAAGATGGGGTGGCGTGGTGTACATGTATACTTACGTGTTATGTCCTTTCGTTCTTTGTTTAACCTTTTCTGTTTTATAGAATGAAGACGAGAAACGGACACGATAACGATATTGGAGGTACAAGCGAGGACTCCGAATTCACGGCCAAGGTTGAGGCCATCTTGAAGAACTACAAGGAGGATTTTCTTGTTAGCGTGAGGAAAGTTTTCAAAGAATCGGTTGACGAGCAAATAACCGATTTAATTAATGAACGAATGAAAGCCACTGTGGAAGAGGCACTTGACGCTAGAAATGTTTATCCTCGTGGTGAAGGAGGCGAAGGGAGGCGGGACTTTCACTACAAGAACTTCAAGGACGCTCAACCCCCGATGTTTAATGGGGTACGAGATTCGTTGAAAATCACGTGTTGGATTTCCGATATCGAGGGAGCTTTCCGTACCGCGGAGTGTCCTCCCGAAAAGAAGGCGAGGTATGGTTCTAGTATGTTGAGGGAAGAAGCCAAGTTGTGGTGGGACTATAAAATCAATTTATATGGTGAAGAGCAATGCATGAGCTTGACATGGGAGGAGTTTAAGAAGGAATTCTTTAGAGAATACCGAACTTCTTCCGATCTTGATAGAATCTGGGACGAGTTGCACCATTTGCAACAAGGTTCAATGGACTTGGTCACACTCAAGTCTACCTTTTTGGCAAAAACTCGTTTTTGTCCAGAATATGTGGGTGACGATCACAAGCTAATGAAAGATTTCTACCGTACTTTGAATGATGAGTTCAACGGCAAGATTAGTCGGGGTATGGCTAAGTCTTTTGATGAGTTATTTGAATTGGCTAGGGGTTTTGAGCCCGATGTTCCAAGAAAAAGCGATTTCACTTTTTTCAAAAGAAAGTTCGAAGGTTCTAGTCATTCTAACTTTTCAAACAAGAAGAACAAGAACAAGAAAGGTTCCGAGAGTGTTAATAGCGTGAATAAGGGCGCTTCTGGGGGTTTTTCTTATGCGTGCTACAATTGTGGGCAACCGGGTCATATGGCTCGTGAATGTCCTAAACCATCTTTCGGAAACAAGGTCACTTGTTTTAATTGCGGAAAAGAAGGGCATAAGAAGCCGGAGTGTCCCGATTTGCGAAACGATAATGTGAAGCGATTAGAGAAGGCGGCGGGTATGGCTAGGAGTCGCAACTATTTGATGACCAATGATGAAGCCAAACAATCGAACGAAGTTGTCTCAGGTACTTTCATGGTTAATTCTAATCCGGCAAGGATTCTTTTCGATAGCGGTGCAAATTTGTCGTTTGTATCTCCTAAATTTGTGCCTAAACTTAATAGATCGTTAGCTAAGTTAAGTCGTCCGGTAGAAGTCAAAATAGCGGACGGCAAGACGATGCTAGTAGTTGATGTGTGTAAAAATTGTGATGTTGTGTTTGGTGCCGAAAACTTTAAGATAGATCTCATTCCGATGACCTTGGGCGATTTTGATATTGTTGTGGGTATGGACTGGCTCGATCATAATAGAGCCGATATTGCATGCCATGAAAAATTTATTCGTGTGAAGACCCCAAGTGGGGGAGAGTTAATTATTCACGGTGATAAGCGTAGAAGACTTGTGCCGATATGCACTTTTGCACGGGCACGTCGTCTCCTCGATAGTGGTGGCATGGCCTTTCTTGCCCATGTTATTGATACTCGTGATGAGTCACCACCCATTCGTAAAATTCCGGTGGTTAGTGAATTCGAAGGCATTTTTCCGGACGAGTTACCGGGTGTTCCGGCGGAAAGACAAGTTGAATTTCGCATTGAGTTGGTTCCGGGAGCTACTCCCATTGCTAAAACTCCTTATCGTTTAGCGCCAACAGAAATGCAAGAGTTGTTAAATCTAACCCAAGAGTTGCTTGAGAAGGGTTTCATTCGACCGAGTGCTTCGCCACGGGGCGCTCCGGTTTTATTCGTGAAAAAGAAGGATGGAAGTATGCGGATGTGCATCGATTATCGGGAGTTAAATAAAGTGACGATCAAGAATCGTTATCCATTACCTCGGATTGACGATTTGTTTGACCAACTCCAAGGTGAAACGTATTTCTCTAAAATCGACCTATGGTCCGGCTATCACCAAATGCGGGTCCGTGAGGAAGATATTGAGAAAACAGCTTTTCGAACATGTTATAGGCATTTTGAATTTGTGGTAATGCCTTTTGGACTTACGAATGCACCGGCGGCATTCATGGACCTTATGAACCGAGTGTGCTAACCTATGTTGGACAAGTCGGTAATTGTGTTCATCGACGATATACTTGTTTATTCGAAGAGTATGAACGAACATGAATGCCATTTGCGTGAAGTATTGAAGACGTTACGAAAGGAGAAGTTGTATGCTAAGTTCTCCAAATGTGAATTTTGGCTAAGGGAGGTTCAATTCCTTGGCCATATTGTGAACGAAAATGGTATTCAAGTAGATCCGGGGAAGATAGAGACGGTGAAGAGTTGGAGACAACCGACTACGCCTACGAAAGTCCGAAGTTTTCTCGGATTGGCCGGTTATTATCGTCGGTTTATCCAAGACTTTTCTAAGATCGCTTCTTCATTGACGAAATTGACGAGGAAGAACGCGAGATTTACTTGGGAGAACGAGCAAGAAATTGCTTTTCAATTGTTAAAAGAGAAGTTGTGCCAAGCTCCGGTGTTAGTGTTGCCGGAAGGTGTGGAAGACATGACGGTTTATTGTGATGCTTCGTTAAATGGACTCGGGTGTGTTCTTATGCAAAGGGTTAAAGTCATCGCTTATGCCTCTCGACAATTAAAGGAACACGAGACGAGATATCCGACTCATGATCTTGAGTTGGCGGCGGTTGTGCATGCGTTGAAAATTTGGCGCCATTACTTGTATGGTGTTAAAAGTACGATTTATTCGGATCATAAGAGCTTGAAACATCTCTTTAATCAACGAGATTTGAATTATCGTCAAGGTAGGTGGATGGATGTGCTAAAAGATTATGATTGTGAAATACTTTATCATCCGGGCAAGGCGAATGTGGTCGCGGATGCGTTAAGTCGAAAGAGTCATCACTCGGCGTTACGATTGGGATTGTTACGTATGATTATTACTAACGATTTTCTTGAAAAACTTGGTGTGATTCAAATAGAGGCTTACGTTCACAACAAGCATGCGGAGCGAATTGTGGGGCAATCGGAATTCATTACTATGGGTTCGCGTGGTTTGTTGTCCTTTCAAGGAAGAGTGTGGGTGCCTAAGATGGGTGAGTATCGACAAATGCTACTTGATGAAGCACATAAGTCAAAGTATTCCATTCATCCGGGCGCAACGAAGATGTATCTTGATTTGAGGAAGGATTATTGGTGGCCGGGCATGAAACGTGATGTTGTAAAGTATGTTGAGCAATACGTCATGTGTTTGCAAGTTAAGGCCGAGCACCAAAAGCCGTATGGTAAGTTACAACCGTTAGAAATCCCGAAATGGAAATGGGAGCACATTACCATGGATTTCATTACAAAGTTACCTAAAACGGCGAGAACCCAATTTGATTCGATTTGGGTGATAGTTGATCGATTGACGAAAAATGCTTTGTTTCTTCCCACTAAGGAAGCGATATCGTCGGAGACCTTGGCTAAGTTGTTTATCAAGGAAGTCATCTCTCGACACGGAGTTCCTATATCGATTATTTCGGATCGAGATACTCGTTTTACATCTCGGTTTTGGGAAAAGTTTCATGAAGATATGGGTACACAATTGAAATTGAGCACGGCGTATCATCCTCAAATGGACGGTCAAACCGAACGTACGAATCAAACTTTGGAGGATATGTTACGGGCATGTATTATTGATTTTGGTGGTAGTTGGGACGAGCACTTACCTTTGGTGGAATTCTCGTACAATAATAGTTATCATACTAGTATCGGGATGCCGCCTTATGAGATGCTTTATGGGCGTAGGTGTCGAACCCCGATTTGTTGGGGTGAAGTGGGACAGAAGGAAATCGGGAGTACCGATTTGGTCTTAGAGACGAATAGCAAAATTGATATGATTCGAGAGCATTTGAAAAAGGCTCAAGATAGGAAAAAGTCGTATGCCGACAAACGTAGACGAACGATCGAATTTCAAGAAGGTGACATGGTGATGCTTAAGGTTTCGCCATGGAAGGGTATTATTCTATTTCGAAAACGGGGAAAGTTAGCTCCTCGGTTTATTGGACCATTTAAGGTTTTAGCTCGGGTTGGTGAAGTTGCGTATCATTTGAAATTACCCGAAGAGCTTGCGGGGATCCATAATACATTTCATATTTCCCATCTTCGTAAGTGTCTCGCGGATGATTCATCTTGGGTACCATTAGACGAGATTGAGCTAAATAATAAGTTAGAGTATATTGAGGAACCGATTGCAATACTCGATGAGAAGGTCAAAAGGTTGAGACATAAAGAGGTTAGGACCTTTAAAGTTCAATGGCGTCGTAGTAAGGTTCCGAGTTTACTTGGGAGCCCGAAGAGTTCGTGTTGGTTTATCTTCCCTCTTGTCATGCTACTTGGATTGCGAGGACGCAATCCGAATAAGTGGGGGAGAGTTGTAAGACCCTATTATTTCATCGTACATATGTGTAAATACGGTATGGGTTGAGTGGGTGTTCGTTTCATATTTTAAATAAAAGGCAGAATCTGGACTGGGCGACTGGCGCGCCGCGCAGCCATTTGGCGCGCCGCGCCGATATGCTGTGACAGTTCACTTCCTTTTAAAATTAGATATTTTGGGGGTAAATTGGTAAAATCACATGGGGTCCGACTTTAAGGCCCTAAACCAGTTGTTGGGGCCTCATTAACTCCATTTCCACCTACATCAACCTCATCCATTCAATTTTAGAGAGAGATGGTTTTTCTAGAGTGAGAGAGCTCAAAATAAGGAAGAAGAAGGTTGAATCTGGTCTAAGTGCAAGCTTTAAAGTTGTTCATCTATCCTCTAGCTTCGTTTTGGTAGTAGTGGTATGCTCTAATCTTAACTTCCTTGTTTAATTGTATTAAGGGTTAGGGTTTGGGTAGTGTTGCACATAAAACCCATTTGTTAGTGAATTAGGGGTTTTTGGGTGGAATTGGGTCATGTAGACCCAAAGGTGACTAATTAGGGTTTTCAAAGTGTTAAGTTGATGTTTATGAACTTAATTAGTTAGTAAATTGCTAGCACACCAATATGTATGTAAATGGGTGTTGTGTGGGTTAGTGAATGACCCAAAATAGGTGTGTTGACTTTAAATTGGTCAAATGGGTCAAAATGGACCTAAGTTAGTTAATGTTTGTGATTAATACATAAACCTTGTGTTGAAATATGTTTTAAACCTATCTTGGCTAATATTAAGGTTTTGGTGTGAGTTGACCCAATTTTAGGGTTAAGTGTCCAAATGGGTCAAAATGACCTAGTAATGGTGAGTGTGTGAGTTTGACCAACTTGAATGAATGAATGATTATATGTACTTTGTAATAGGTGCGTTACCTTGAAGTTTCAATCTTAGTTATCGATTCACCGAAGGCGTAAGGTGAGTGGAATAATTATATGTGTAGGTATATAATATATCTATTTGTTGTAGCGTGAAATGTGTAGTGTCGAGGTGCTAAGACACCACGTTTCACGTGATGAGTGAAGCATCGAGCTGTTAAGATGCCACTCGGGGTGAAGCATCGAGGTGCTAAGATGCCACCTAGGGGTGTAGTGTCGAGGTGTTAAGACACCACTCCGTAAAATAATAAAGGGTGAAGTGTCGAGGTGTTAAGATGCCACCCGAGGGTGAAGTATCGAGGTGTTAAGATGTCACCCGGGGGTTAGTGATACGAGGTGCTAAGTACACTAATGGATGTTGTGAACTCCGATGGCCTTTCGCGGGCGCCATTCCCTTGTACGATTGGTTAACCATGGTTATTGTGTTGTAAGTGTAAGCATATTATATTATTCGAGTTATATTTATATGCGTTGCTATGCTAGCTTGTGGTATTGGAGATTTCTAGCTCGTATTCGAGATTATAAGCTAATTGTGTTGCTAGCATGTATGCGGTGTTTGAGTAAGTGATTGCAAGTAGGTATATTATATATGTATGTGTATAATTATTGCATTCACTAAGCGTTAGCTTACCCTCTCGTTGTTTACCTTTTTATAGGTTCGGTTATGGACAAGGGTAAGGGCATCATCTTGGATTAAAGATCCCGTTGTTGTTAGGGAACGCTTTTGGAGATATTAGCTTTTGGAGTTTGACCGAGACTTGGGTAGTTTAATCCCAAACACCATGCCCGTAGTGTAGTTTGGTACTTAAACTTTTGATGGTCGAAACTCATACTTTGTATTAAACTCGTAAAACGGACGATGTGGGCCCCGCTTCGTAAAACTCATTTTATTAATGGAATGTGTTAGTTTTACATATTTGAATATGTTGTTAAAAGCATTTTGTCTAATTATGTCGGGAAGTGGCCAATCTTTTTCGCATTTGAAGACTTTTTGGACAGACCAGATCGGCGCGCCGCGCGGCCTTCTGGCGCGCCGCGCCATTTGATGAACAAATATATATATTTTTTTTGGTATTTTCCGCGGGTTCGATGGTGGTTTGGTTTGGGTTGTTACACATTGCGTTTAAAATAAAGTGCATGTATTCTCAGCCCAAAAATATAGATTGCAAAAGCAATTAAAAAGGGAGCAAATGAAACTCACCTTAGCAGCACATAAGGTCATTCATCGAAATGTGACTGAAACTCGGAATACCAAATAACCGTAGATCTCAACCTAGAGAACATATGTTGGTCAATAAATGTCTATCCAGCTAGGTCAGGTCATAGTGTATTACAATCCTAATGCTCGAGATCGACATACAAAAGTTATCAAAAGTCATTTCAAAAACTCAATCTGACTCAATACTAGTTGAATGATCATGGCAATCGAAACATTTTAATATTTCACATACTTTTCCAATTCTTGTAAAATTAGATTATAGTGTTTATAAAGCTTTAAAACATGATAAGACAGTCAACTTTGACAATTGTTCAACAAAACGAGACGTGCCTTATATAGAAATTCATTTACTCGATTAGTAAAATCTAAAAATCCAATTTATCAATCTCAT
The DNA here is from genome assembly GCF_046630445.1 of Rutidosis leptorrhynchoides. NCBI lineage: Eukaryota > Viridiplantae > Streptophyta > Magnoliopsida > Asterales > Asteraceae > Rutidosis > Rutidosis leptorrhynchoides. The sequence continues at coordinate 557,000,340 of NC_092336.1, read as the reverse complement.
AGACAAGTTGTTTAAATATTAATTTACAGTTTCAAACACAATTTCAATTAAACATAATTCAGTTGACCATATCTCTTAATCCGTTCATCGAAATCACGCGATTTCTAAATGAAAAGTTAATAATTTTTCGCCAGCTTTCCAAAAACGTGCATATCATATACATTATATCAGTAGCATATGTATCAAATTCGTGATTCATCATAAACTATCTATCGACAAAATTAAAGCATACTAGCATGCATGAACATATATACTCGAACACTAGACAGGGATACACTATAAATATATAAAAGATAAGATATGGATACTCACTTATCAATATTGTGATTCAATATTGTAGGAAAGTACGTAGACGCAACGGAGATGATAAACACTAGGTTTGACTTGTGAACAATACCCATGAATATTACCCATAACCTCCATAGCTATAGCCCATAGTTTCCTTAGCTTTATCCCGCTGGAAAATCCATTTTGAAAGTGACACACTCATGACCTCGTCGTAATATTTTATGTATAATAATACTAATACTAATACTACTAATAATAATAAGATTAATAATAATAATAATAATAATAATAATAATAATAATAATAATAATAATAATAATAATAATAATAATAATAATAATAATATAAATAATAAATATAATACGGAGCAAGAGATTTAGATAGGTAAATGGAATGAGAAATGAAACCAGAACTCAAACGAATTTATAGCACCTTGCCTGCCCAAGCCTCCCATGCGATCGCATGGCTTGGAAGGCATAAACCCACGCGATGGCATGTCCTCAGTGTCCAGCTCACAACTCTTTTGTTTCGTAGTTCGTCGACATATTATTATATTATATATAATATATATAATATATATATATTTTATATAATTATTTATATATTATATTAAATTCTCGTGCATAGTTAACTTGAAATTTTGGTTCCGATGAATTGTACGTCGTCACTCGACTTATGTCCCGGTTCCGGTTTTTCGAACGTCCTTTCGTACACTTAGAAAACTTTCACTTTACGTTTCGTGACTCGTACCTTTGCCAAAATATAGACATAAATTATCCATAAACTATAATACTCAAAATATAACTTATACATTTGAGTGTTTTGGTCATTTACTTCTATAAATCGTCTTCTCGTTATTTACTAATATAATAGTATTATCAAACATTTTATAACCAAGTTAATATCTATTCTCAATATTTATAAACACGTTTTAAATACACATCGCAAGTTATTCATACAATTAATATTCCAACATATCATATATATTCCAATAGATATTTAAACCAATAAGTTTAATGCATAGTATCATACAATTAATACCTTGTTACGCTTTCAAGTTATAGTGCATATGTGTATCTATTTACATATAATTGTTCGCGAATCGTCGAGAACAAACGAATGGTATTTGAACATATGAATGTAGTTCAAAATATTGAGATTCAGTTTTACAGACTTTGCTTATTGTGTCGGAAACGTTAATTATACAAAGATTAAGTTTAAATTTGGTCAGAAATTTTCGGGTCGTCACAGTACCTACCCGTTAAAGAAATTTCGTCCCGAAATTTGAGTGAGGTCGTCATGGCTAACAATAAAAATGTTTTCATGACGAATATGAGTTGATAAATAGAGTTTTATCACAGTTGAATAATATGGATAAAACAATCCGATTACTCGAAGCGTATGAGGGAAGTTATCGTAATAGAGTGAAATAGAGAATAGAGATTCGTCTTAACTCTTGACGTAGTAACGATTGATTTTCGGAATTTAAGGAATAGAAAATCTTCATAATCTAAATAAGATTTGATTCTTCGGGAATTAAGGAGATTAAGATCTTCTTTAATTAAATGCGGTCACCTGCCTCAATTGCTCTGACTGTTATTTCGCTATAAATTAACCACTTCCGTTTCATTATTTTCATCACTCCTACATCTTCTTCCTCATTTCATACTTTCAAAAGATTGTGAAAATGCTTCATCCAGTTCTGATCCTTGATCTCATTTTGACTGTCACTACAATCATCCTTCTATTCTAACTCCCACCGGAGGAATCTGTTTACTTCTACTTTGCTCTTGGGGTAGTGGTTTTCATAATCCTTTCTTGCATTTGTCTTTCCATAATTATTGACATTTACGGTTAATGATCTCTTCTATTTTCTGTGATTTATACTCCTCTTTATATTTCGAAGCTTTGTGTTATTGTTTTTCTCTTTTCGGTTTTAAGTAGGATAAGTAATTCGTCCAGAATTCGTAGGTATGAAGTTTTGGATGAATATAACTAATGTTCTAAGAAAGAAATGGTAATAGCATGATCTGATTGGTTAAATTACCGGAAATTCACGGAAAAGACCGAATCATCAAGAAAAATATTTTCTTGATATGTTTAAAGGTTAAATAGAATGGAAGAGTTATGTAATATGGTTCATGATGAGGGTGTGATCTGTGAACCTTTATCATGTTCCATTAGAAACTCAGCATGACTTATTGTAATATAATCACGTTGATCAGGTGTCATTATATTATACTAACTCATGCTTCAATTCCCAACACTTCTCCAAGAAATCATTCACAATTTAAACTCGAAGGTTTTAGAAGTTCAGAAACATAAAACAGTTTCTTTTATGATGTAACACAGATAGCGCAAAGAGATAAATAATCTCGGACAATGATTGTTAGGATGATATCTTCAGAAATATCGAAGATATTTATACTGAAAGATTCGATGATGTTTTAGAATTTTTAAAATATATGGAATCAAAGGATGATGCAGAAAGTTTGTCTGCGAAGGTTTAGAATAAGGAGTAAGGTGTTCGCTAACGATTTCAGCAGACACAGAATCATTTGGATTCTTTGAAGGTAGGTTTAGTCTTCGTGATTTGTCCACAGCCTCCTTCATGGTTTGCTCAATCCGTTTTCAGTACCAAATTTTCTCATTTTCTGAGCTTTTCCAACACACTACTCTTTATCATCAAACTTTAGACTATTAAAGTCGTTTACAGTTTTTGCTGCTTCATTAGTATTTTTCCAAAATTCGGAGAACTAGTTTCGCAGTTTGGGGTGTTTTTCAGAAACTTCACATTCGAAATAAGTAAGTATAGGAGATAGACATTATATGTATATATAAAATTGTTGATAAACTAGCTGAAGCTTATTTTTCAGTTCATAAGCTCTACTTTTTTTCATAAGCTACTACAAGTAGAGTGTGTTTGGATGAAACTAGCTGGAGCTGGAGCTTATTTTTAAAATTGGTAGCTGAAGTTTATTATTTTTTATAAGTGTTTGGTAAACAAGCTGGAGTTTACTTTTCAGTTCATAAGCTCTACTTTTTTTTCATAAGCTACTAGAAGTAGCTTATATTTCTAGAGCTTATGATTTTCATAAGCTCTACTTTTTATGTATACTAAACAAAGCTTATTACTTGGATTTTATTAAAATCATAAGCTCAAGCTCTCATAAGCTCTTACGCCAAACACACGCGTAACTTATTTTTTCAGAGCTTATGATTTTCATAAGCTCTACTTTTTTTATCTACCAAACGAAACTTATGACTTGGAGCTTATTAAAATCATAAGCTCAAGCTCCCATAAGCTTTCATAAGCTCCAATAAGCTACGCGCCAAACACACCCTTAGTATAATGCGTAGCAAAGAACTTGCGCGGTTCTCCCCATATACTTGGTGTCATGTGATAGGGAGATGTCATGGGTTCGATCCTTAGGGATGACATGATCTTCTTTAAACCAATTGAACACCAATAATGGTGGTATATATTGACCCTATAGGGAGGTTTTACCGGATTCGTTCACGGACTCCTATCCGAAACCACTGCCTGAATGGATGTGTTTCTGGGTACCGTCTATCGGGTTCGAGTTTCTGCCCGAACGTGTGTGTTACGTGCAAATGATGAGGGTCGTTGAAAAAAATGATCTACTCATGCCAAAAAAACGCCGTTAAAAAAAAAAATAATGCGTAGCAAAGACTAATTTTAGAAAACAGCATGATTGACGTTTTTGACTTTCTATTTCAACACAATAATCTTCTAAAACACTCATAAGTGCTAGGAGTATAATATAATTACAAATAAAATGATTTCAGGTCGCCTTTGTTTATACCGCTATACCATCGTAGTAGAAGTTTAAAACCTACTAGTACTAGGGTATATGGTATATGGTATCCATTTTATAGTACGAAGGCATCTTTTATAATCTGTGACATTTTTGTAAAAGCAATTTAGTGTTTTTTTTTTTTTTTTTTTTTTTTTTTTTTTTTTTTTTTATAACTATCAAAGGGACCATTTTTGTAACCCCTTTAAGAATAAAATATTTCACGGACTAATGTTTTTTCTTGAAAAAATGCCCTCCAACTTGATTCCTTCCATCTCTTACACACACTAAATTCACACAAAATACACACACATAAATTGTCTCACAGAGTCACAGTCGAATAAAATATCACGGGTTACTACAAAACAACATGCGTTTCAAACCCCATCCCTATAAAATACACCCAAACTCACACATTGCCTTCACACCAAAAAATGACCTCCAAAAACAGAGCATCCTCTGTTTTTGCCATTCCTTTAATCTTCATAGTATTACTAACCAATGTTTCAGCCCAAAACAGCCCGGTTTTCGCTTGCGATATCGATAAGAACCCGGGCTTAAAAAACTATTCTTTTTGTGACGCTTCATTAGATGTGAAAACTAGAGTCAATGATTTAGTTAAAAGACTAACATTGCAAGAAAAGATTGTGAACTTGGTTGATAATGCTGGTAGCATTGACCGGCTTGGGATACCGAAATACGAATGGTGGTCGGAAGCGTTGCACGGTGTTTCGTATGTGGGCCCGGGGACCCATTTCTCCGGGCTGGTCCCTGGAGCCACTAGCTTCCCTCAAGTCATTCTCACAGCCGCCTCATTCAATGAAACTTTGTTCAAAACCATTGGAAAGGTATGTACATTACAGCATTACTTAAGTTATTAGTAGTAGTATTTAAAACAATTGGGATCAAAATATGCTAATAACCAACCTAATTAGTACGGACTATTTGTTAATAACCATAAGCACCGTAAATTAATGTGCAAGACATATTGTTTAAATGCAACATTTTGAACTGATTATTATTTTGTATATGTTACTGAGTACAACCATAACATGATAATGTTACTTTGATGACATTGAAATATTTAATCACTATAGAGTTATCTGGTAGGTTAGATCTTAAAATCCAATTACGGTAAACAAGATTCGTGTTTTTTTGTTTTGGATTTTAAGAACTTGAGTAGGGTATACTTATATTATTTTAAATATAAATATATTTTATATTATATAGATATATGTGTTTCATTGAAGTTATCAAAAACCAAAACACTTTTGATGAAAGATTATCCAACAACATGAAAATTAGCAATAAACTAATAATTGTTGTTTGGTAGTGTGAGGGACCAGTTACTTGTAGCTACATTAGTAAGCACCAAACTTGTAATAGCCTAACACTATTCGAAAAGCCTTTTAAGTAAAGATGTTGAAGGTTCAAACTCCGTCGTGATTATATTTATGGATAAATTCCTATCGGGGGTATGTGAATTGCCTTGATTATCATAAAATAATCAGAATAATTTTTTTTTTATTTTTTTTAAAGGCAATATGAATATTATATATAAATAAATAGATATGTACATGGTGAGTGCAAGGAGCACTAGGTATCACATTACACATGTATGTACAGCAATATCACCTAGAAACAAATTCAACACATGTATCAGAATAATTTTATTTGCATTACTAATCATCAAAGAATTTTAAATTCAAACCAATTGTTGAAATTTAAAGTTATAAACTCATGTAAAAATTAATATTTAAATTTAATTTTTTATAAAAATATGACACAATATAAGTATTTTTCTATATATTTAGAAAAGAAATAAATGGATATGATTTTTTTATATAGCAAAGTAACTTCAGGCGCCAGCTTGCTATACTGCTAACAACCATCATATCTGTATTATTACATCATATTTCATCTTTTGTCAATTCAAGATGTAAATAGTACTATATCGCATTGCACATGAAACATGAAACATCTAGTTGTTAAAATGATTTATAATGTGTTGCAACTTGCAAAGAATGAACAACGACAATTTAGTTAAATTAAATTGACATAAAGTAGATTTGCTATTGAGTGAATTTAACTCTAGATTCAAGTATAACCTTACTAATAATTCAGTTAGAGCTAAATAAAATTGTCCTACAATACCATTAAAATGACTCTTTAACTTTTTTTAAGATGACTTAGTAGTTATTATTCAAAAAAGACATCTATTATATGTCTTATAAAAATTATTCTTGATTTCAAAAATCTAAAAGCCTAACTGCTATTTACAGAGTTGGTAGTTCTTTTATGACTTTAGCATTATGCAATAAAAATTATACATGATTTTGGATATATGGGAATAATAGCAGGGTGATCAAAATGTAAAGAAGCCTAACATTAGAACTTTCCAAATTTATATACAGAGTACATTTTTTTTTTTTTTTTTTTTTTTCAAGAATAAAAAAAGTGTCTGGACTGCCTTTAGTTCATTTAAGATTCTGTTACACTATGCAGACTTTGAACTTTTGAAGGTACAATCAATAACTGCAGCAACTTTATGTTTGATCTAAAGTTAGTTACTTTTTTAATGAATATAGGTAGTTTCTACTGAAGCTAGAGCGATGTACAACGTTGGTTTGGCAGGACTAACATATTGGTCACCTAATATAAATATTTTTCGAGATCCAAGGTGGGGTCGAGGTCAAGAGACCCCGGGTGAAGACCCGGTTCTAACAAGTAAATATGGAGCGGCTTACGTTCAAGGTTTACAAGAGAGTGATGATGGTGATAAAGATCGGCTCAAAGTTGGAGCTTGTTGTAAGCATTACACCGCATATGATGTTGATAATTGGAAAGGCATTGACCGTTACCATTTTAACGCTGTGGTAAATATAATTATTATTTAGAGATCACCCACTTTGACCCATTACATAACCCATTTTTCCACCTGTGCAAAGACTTATGATACACGTACATTATTATAAATAATTAAATGGTTTTTGTTGTTTTTAAAGGTTACAAAACAAGATATGGATGATACATATCAACCACCATTCAAGAGCTGTGTTTTGGATGGCAATGTTGCAAGTGTTATGTGTTCTTACAATCAAGTAAATGGAAAACCGACCTGCGGTGATCAGGATCTTCTTACTGGAGTTATTCGAGGCGAATGGAATTTAAACGGGTAAAAACCATAAATGTTTTGACTTTCTGCATATAATACTTGCACAATATTTTCTGTTCTTATTATTAACTTGCAAGAATAGACATAAAAACTTTCTTTGGCTGGTCCAAACAGCCCACTAAACCTGATTAGGACCAAATGTACGGTCTTTATGGGCATACCTTATTGAAAGATTGTTGTCTGTGCAGATACATAAGTTCAGACTGTGATTCGCTAGACGTGATGCTCAATTCCCAGCACTGGGAAACAACGCCCGAAAAAGTAGCAGCTGATGCATTAATAGCAGGTAATTTGACTTGAATAACTGTGCTTAATACTTTGTGTAAAGGTTAGTGTACTTCGTTTTTTAAAAGAAAAAAAAAATGCAGGGTTGGATCTTAACTGTGGCAGTTTCTTAAGCCAACACACAGAAGCTGCGATTAAAGCAGGGCTGGTGAAAGAAACGGAGGTCGATAGGGCTGTTACTAACAACTTTGCAACACTTATGAGACTTGGGTTCTTTGATGGTAATCCAAGCAACCATTTATACGGAAAACTAGGCCCAAAAGATGTTTGCACTCCGGCTAACCAGGAGTTAGCCCGTGAAGCAGCAAGACAAGGAATAGTGCTGCTCAAGAACACTGTTGGATCCTTGCCTCTGTCTCCAGCATCCATCAAGTCTCTAGCTGTAATTGGGCCTAATGCTAACGTCACAAAAACCATGATCGGAAACTATGAAGGTAAATTTCCTTACTAGTAAAATTCTTTAGTTAAAGTCAAAACTGGATCAAGGTGTGTTGGAGCATAACCACTTTGATCATAGTGAGTCATAAACTCGTGTTAAGTGTGATTACAAAAACCATATTGTTGCAGTAATAGTTTCATTAAGCCATATTATGATGGCTGTATGCAGTGGCGGATAAAGGAATTTGTTAGACGGGTGCAAAATGTAAAAAAATTGGAAAAAAATGGGGGCAAAACGTCGATTTTTAACATATAAATATACTACAAACTTTAACACATAAATATACTGAAAAAAATTTGGTCGGGGCGGCTGACCCCGGTTGACCCTTCTATGGTCCGCCCCTGGCTGTACGCATTGAGTATACACTTTGGATGACTTTCAACCTGTTTGACCTGTTTTTTTAATTATTTTTGTATTTGACCTGTTTGAGATTAAAGCAATGCGAACCAAACCATTCATAAGTACATGACTCAAAATATCTCTAGCTTTGTTTCTAGAAAAATCTTAACTCTCATCCTATGAATGCAGGTACCCCTTGCAAATATACAACTCCACTTCAAGGACTAATAGCCTCGGTGGCAACCGTATACCAGGCAGGTTGTACAGATGTAGGGTGTGGTACTGCACAAGTAGATGAAGCTAAAAAAGTTGCAGCTGCAGCTGACGCTGTGGTTTTAGTAATGGGTACAGATCAGTCTATAGAAACCGAGAGTCGAGATCGAATTAGTATTACTCTTCCGGGCCAACAAAACCTTTTGATTAAAGAGGTTGCAAGTGTATCTAAAGGCCCGGTGATTGTTGTTATAATGTCCGGTGGAGGGATGGACGTTCAGTTCGCTAAAGATGACCCAAAAATCACCAGCATTTTATGGGTCGGTTTCCCTGGTGAAGCAGGTGGTGCTGCACTTGCCGATATTGTTTTTGGCCAATATAATCCAAGTAAGTTTCTTATTTGACAAAATATCACGAATGGTCTTGCTGGTTTGTGTCAGAAATCATTAGTGGTCCCTGTACTTTTTACCATACTTTTTACCATCAAGTATGGTCCCTGTGATTTGCATTTGAATCACCGGTGGTCTTTGTGGTTTGTATTTTTTCATCAAGGATGGTCCCTGTGGATATGCACCACGGGGACCATCGGTGATTCAAAATGAAAACCACAGGGACCATCCATGACGAGAAAAAAGTAGAGGGACCACCGGTAATTTCTGATACAAACAAGAGGATTAGCAATCATATTTTGTCTTTTTATTTATTTATTTTCTTAATATTCTTCAAAGTACCTTATCCTAAAAATTCACATCTATGTTGTATGTTACTATATTCAGGTGGAAGATTACCAATGTCATGGTACCCAGAATCGTATACAGATAAGGTGAACATGACCAACATGAACATGAGACCGGACCCAGCCACAGGCTACCCAGGTCGAACCTACCGGTTCTACAAAGGAGAGACAGTATATACATTTGGTGATGGGCTAAGTTATTCTGAGTTTAGTCACCACCTAGTTGAAGCACCTAAGCTAGTATCCGTACCACTAGAAGAAGGACACGTTTGTCGATCATCTGCTTGCAAGTCAATTGAAACAGCTGAGGAAACATGCAAGAATTTAGCATTTAACATTCATTTAAGGGTGACAAATAGTGGAACAATGGGTGGGAGCCACACTGTGTTCTTGTTTTCGTCACCACCATCTGTTCATAATGCACCACAAAAACACTTGTTGGGGTTCCAAAAGGTGAAGTTGGCACCAAGACAACAAAATGTGGTTAGGTTTAATGTGGATGTTTGTAAGGATTTGAGTTTAGTTGATGAAGTTGGTAATAGAAAAGTTGCATTGGGTCAACATATTCTTCATGTGGGGAACTTGAAACATTCCTTAAATGTTAGGATATGATGTGGATTTTTTTGTAATTACTTTTTTTTTTTTTTTTTTTGGGGTGTTGGTTGTCAAAATTCATCAAGAAATTGAACTAAAAGTCATCGCAAGATGCAATTTTTATTTATTAATAAAAAAGCATTCGGTAACAAGAAGTTTTAATTTTTCCTTTTATTAGTGTGAGACCAAATAGATGTAAACATATTATAGAAGTTCATAACTTCATACTTATTTGTATAAACCGCTAAACTTTAAAAATGCAACAAGAATACAACCAGACATAAAATATACCAACATTTAAAGCATAAAGTGATTGTGCTACTTTCTTCAGGTTGAAGAAGATACACAAATGTATGAAATTGATAAAGTTGACTTAAGTCATCCTGAATAAACCAAATTAACTGGATTAGTTACCTAAGAAAAACTTGAGAAACCAGAAAAGCAACAAAATTCAAATCCAAAACCAAATCTTCAAAACACAAAATCCATAGAGCAAACATAATTAAAAGCAAACAGTAAACAAAACCCTAAATATTCTCAAAGTTTACTGCCCATAATCAAGAGCTAAATCAGCAGTTTGCAAACAAACTCAAGGTGAATCTTCTTAACCTGAAGCTCAGCAAAAGGTGCATCTTGATTATCCTCAAGCCACTTGGTTGTGTCATCAACAACTTTCTCCATTTCCTTCAACTTCTCATTAGACAAATTCATAACATTATTCTCTTTAATCTTCTTCCTCATTTTGTACAACTCATCTTCCAAATCATTATGCGCATCCGCTTTCTTCTTAAATTCCACATCCTCAAATTTGTACACCTCAGCCTCTCTTACCATCCTCTCAATCTCGTCCTTCGAAAGCCTTCTCTTTTCATTATCGATTGTAATCTTCGCTACCTTACCAGTCGCTTCTACCCCACCAGTAACAGTAAGAATACCATTAGCATCTATCTCAAAGCACACCAATACTTTACCTTCTCCTTTAGGTGCAGGCGGTATTCCATCAACACTAAAGTGACCCAAAAAGTGGTTATCTTTATCTCTAGATCTTTCACCTTGATACACATTGATATTTATCAAAGTTTGGTCGTCAGCTACTGTATAATAATTTTTAGCATTACTTGTAGGAATCGGGGTATTTTTTGGAATCACAACACTAAGTTTATCACCCCGTACTGCGATACCAAGCGATAACGGAGTTACATCCGATAACACCACATCTTGGACACTCCTATTACTCGAACCATTCAACTTTGCAGCCAAAACGGCTGCACCATATGCAACCGCTTCATCAGGGTTCACGCTTTTGCATAACTGCTTACCATCAAAAAAGTCCTGCAACATTTGTTGTACCTTCGGTATCCTAGTGGACCCGCCAACGAGAATTATCTCATCCACACACGACTTCTTAATCCCTGCATCGTTTAAACAATTCTCAACGGTCTTGATGCACTTTTCAAAGAAGCTACTGTTCAACTCTTCAAATTTAGCTCGAGTAAATTTCATAGAAAAATCAACTCCTTCGTGCAAACATTCCAATTCGATTGACGTTTGAGTAGTAGACGATAGAATCCTTTTAGCTTTCTCGCACGCAAATCTCAACCTTCCCAACGCTTTTTTGTTCTCATTCAAATCCGATTTAAATTTCCTTTTAAATTCTTGAACACAATGTTCCACCATTTGATGATCAAAATCCTCACCTCCTAAATGACAGTCACCGGCAACACCTTTCACCTCAAAAATATCACCTTTCTCAATAGTCATTAAAGAGACATCGAAAGTACCACCACCCAAATCGAAAACGAGCGCGTTTATCTTGCCACGAATAGATGTCTTATTATTAAGACCATAAGCAATTGCAGCTGCAGTAGGCTCGTTGATCATACGAACAACGTTTAAACCAGCAATAGTGCCCGCATCTTTTGTAGCTTGACGTTGTGCATCATTGAAATAAGCAGGGACGGTTACAACGGCATTCTTCACAACATCTCCAATATACGTTTCAGCGCTTTCTTTCATCTTAGCAAGAATCATTGATGAAATTTCTTCAACCAAAAATTCCTTCTTTTGACCTTTGTATGAGACAACAATAGTTGGTGTGTCACCAAGACCACCTGTAACCTTAAAAGGCCACAACTTTATGTCTTCTTGAACTTGGGCATCACTGAAACTCCTTCCTATCAACCTCTTTGCATCTGAAAGGTTGATAATTTGTTATAAAAATGGCCAACTAAACTAAACATCAGATAGATTATGAGAACCCAACTTATAAAAGCTAAACCTTTGGCAGATACTTAAGTGCTCAATCAACTATAACTGTTAGTAGCAGCTCATTTATATGTGTGCTTGTCGTTAGCTCTTAATAAGTCATAATAGGTTGTAAATATACCTGGAAAACGGGTCAGGTTGGGTCGGTTTGGGTAACATGTCAAAATAGTATTTGGGTTGAAATTGATCATGGGTCAAACTGGTCAGTTTTTTGATCGGGTCCAGGTCAGGTTAGGTTGGGTAACGAGTCGAAACAGGTCATGGGTCAAAAAACTTATTTTAGTTATTATATTATTTACATTTAATATATATATATATATATATATATATATAAGAAAAAATATATTAAGTTACATAATAAATGATATAACCATAAATGCTTTCATAAATGTTTGACGAATGAAACTTATTATGATCTTTATGTTTGACCCGTTTGACCCATTTACAAGACCCATTAGACATATCATTCTTTATTGAGCTTTAGAAATTGATACGCATTAGACCTCTTTCTTTATATTTCGTATACGGCCATACGGGCCAATAGGCTAGTGGGAAACTTATTGGACCTTTCTTAAGGTTTGGGGTTTATATGGCCATGCTTTTTTTTCATGACCCAAAATCCAAATTTGAAAGTATGGGTGACAATTAGTATAGTTGTAAACAACAAACACAAACCAACAAAGGTGCAAGAATTGTCAATTGTTTGTTAAGAAAGCAGGTTCACTGATGAACTTAAGATACTAAACTAGCGCAAAGGATCAAAAACAAAGAAATGTTAACATGAACCATGCAACAATTTAAACATATAAATGAGAATTAAACATAAACAATAAGGAGAGTAAATGAGCCAAGCTACTCGCTAACTACTCAAGTTCAACTTGTTAAGAGCTCAATTCTCTTTGAATAACTATTTAAAATATTATATGTATAAAATGAGTCTTTTTGAAATTTAATGAAGCCTTGTTTACACCCTAAGTTCAAATCAAAGATCTTAACTAAAAATACATTCACTTTTCGGCATGCTGTTATAAGTAAATGGGAACATAAAGGTCCTCTTTTTACTTACATCCGGTCACCTACTATACATTTAGTCTGTTAATTAATTTTCTTTTATATTCAATTCGATGTATATAAACAATTACTCACAAGTTTTCTGCAGTTATTTTGAAATTTATCAGACTATAAAAACTATTGTATGATTAATAGATTACAAAGACTACATAATAATTTTTTTTTTGTTGCAAAAAAACGAATACTCATATAGAAACGAGGTCGTTTTTAAAAGAAAAACGCCCTCAACAAGGAGTACAAAATAGGACGGGAGAAACGAGGAAGCTCGCACCTAGAAAGCAACTATATAAACGAAACTACCTATAAACGAGCATCCCTAACAACTCAAAAAACCATAAAGACAAACTAAGGAAACAAACCGAATACAACACGTAAAAAGGAATAACACCAAATTAACAATCAAAACGAACCCAACCACTCAACATCGAGGACCCGCCCTTTTCAACTTACCGTTAACCGTCTCTTTCAATGAATGATAATACATAATACATAATGATGTAAATAGAATATAAAACGCATGGTTACCAAATATGGTGTTAGCTGAGTTAACAAGTGCTTGATTTTTGGCACCATCACCAACAAAACGTTGAGAATCAGTGAAAGCAACACATGACGGCGTCGTTCTGTTGCCTTGTTCATTAGGTATGATCTCAATACGACCATCTTTCAATGCACCAACACATGAATACGTTGTTCCGAGATCAATCCCAATCGCCAAAACGTCGCCGCTTCCACTTCCTTCCGCCATTACTCTTAAGTCAATTCGTTTAGGATTGTATTTTTTTTTTTCAGTTTTAAACGTGACGTAGTCTATATAGAGTACACATCCAAATCATAATCAAAATCAAATTTTGAATTAATATAATAAGATACGTTTTGATTTATCCTATACGAGTATATATCTTTGTGGTTACAAAATCCAGAAAAAATCGGGCTTTTCCTTTTCTTTTTTATTTAATTTAGAAAAGATTAGAAATTATAATTATGCGGAGTAATTATATTTATTATCACTAAGTTTCATATTAAAAGAAATTAAATATCTGTTCTAAAAGTTATTAATTACAAGTAATATTTTTTTTGGATTAGCGAGAAGAGGAAACCCCATAAACGTATAATATTTTTAATATTTTATTTTTTGAGATAATCCTATCCATTTGAAACGAACCTCGACTCAAATTCCAGAAAACGACAACCTTATTTTTTTTCTACACATCATACATTTAAAACATTTGACCCATTTCAAATGACCCAAACGACCTCCAAACATTTACCATTCATTAGCAGCCTGTCTTTAAATTTTAAGGTCAAATCAATCGATCCCTTTAATAAACACAACAATACTCGACCAATTACATAACAAGGGTGTTAATTTTGACCCAAAATGCAAACCGACCTTTTCGACACAAATACAAGAGCATGGTGTTGGGACAAACTACCCAACTAAGGCAACACCAAAAAAAGGCACAAATCTTCCGAGCCCAACAAACGTCCGTCAAGCATGTAAGCTAATCGCCAAGCTTACATGTTTCCTTCCCCGTAATCGAATCTATAAAAAGAAACAACAACAACGAGTAAGCTTACAAAGCTTAGTGAGTATAATAATAATATGCATATACACATAAATTATACATGTCAAAGTATATCACCAAATAGACATTTAAATATAAGCATAAACATGTCATCACACAAGAGCATACATCACTTTATCACTAATCAAATCACCAATCAAATCATTAAGTTAACATGTAAATGTAATAAACATGTTATCTCATACAAACGCGCCTTTACTTCATTATCAATCGAATGTTAACACTTATCATAATACATAAGGACATCTTAATCACCGGGTGGCCGCCCAAACATCATCTAGTGTCTAATCGAAGTTGCTAGACGCCAAGTGGTCTAACTCATAGTCCACTTAAGTGGCCTAACTCATAGTCCACGTTATCGTGTGGTCTAACTCATAGTCCACGTTATCGTGTGGTCTAACTCATAGTCCACGTTACCGTGTGGTCTAACTCATAGTCCACATTACCGTGTGGTCTAACTCATAGTCCACGATCTTACTCAAAGTCAAATATTCGCCGGTTTGGCTACGAGTTACACATATAATCTATGCATTCATACATACAATTATTACACTCACCTCGATACCCGCGTACGTGACATGTAATTGATAAGGCTAAAAAGGAACATATATTTCATAGCAAAATCCCCCAAGAAAGACAAGATTTTAGTTGCAATTGTTCTATTTTCAAGTAATATTCGTTTATTTTAAATAAGTGCGAAGACAAAAGGCGAAAACGACGAATTGAAGACACAAAGGTCCAAAAAGCTCAAAAGTACAAGATACAATCAAAAAGGTTCAAATTATTGATGAAGAACGTCTAAAAATGACAAGAGTACAAGTTACAAAACGCAAAGTACACGATATAAAATTGTACGAAAGGACGTTCGAAAATCCGGAACCAGGACATGAACCAACTCTCAACGCTCGACGCAACGGTGTAAAAATTACGAGTCAACTATGCACAAGAATAAAATATAATATTTAAATAAATCATAATAAGAATAATATTAAATAATAAAAAGTTGTTAATTGAGCATAGTTCAGGGGTCGTAAATGAAAATTCAATTTACAATTTAGCCTATAAATGGAACGATTGTAACGATGAGAAGGGAGAGAGATATTTTCGATCTTTTTTTTCTTTCTATTTTTTTTCTTATTTTTCTATATCAAATATCAATATCTATATTTATAATTCTCTATCATAATGTTAATGTAATCAGATATAACAATAATCTTAATTTTAATTTTAAATTATGATAATAATAAGATTTATGATAGAGATCGTTTGAGTGTGTAAGTCGAAATTCTGTCCGTGTAACGCTACGCTATTTTTAATCATTGTAAGTTATGTTCAACCTTTTTACATTAATGTCTCGTAGCTAAGTCGTTATTATGCTTATTTAAAATGAAGTAATCATGATGTTGGGCTAATTACTAAAATTGGGTAATTGGGCTTTGTACCATAATTGGGGTTTGAACATAAGAACGACACTTGTGGAAATTGAACTATGGGCTATTAATAGATGGGGGGTATTGTCTAATTGAGTGACAACTCATTGGAGTCTGTCGAACCTATCTTCAAATTAATTATCCTAATAATTAATAATGATTATGGTTGTCCTATTTAGTGACGTTCATATGGAATCTATTATAATCATTTAATTAATTATTCGGGTTGGGTAATTGATTATTCATTCTGATCAAGTGGATGAATTAATATTCATAAACTAATTAAAACAGGGGTGGATTACATACAGTGATAACTGGTGTAATTGTTGACAGAAGTGATAACTGCGTCACAGTTTAAATCTTTAATCAGTTGGAATATTTGACTTCGGGTATAAGGGTAATTTGACGAGGATACTCGCACTTTATATTTATGACCGATGGACTATTATGGACAAAAACCAGATAGACGTATCAAATAAACCAGGACAAAGGACAATTAACCCATGGTAATAAATTAAAATCAACACGTCAAACATCATGATTACGGAAGTTTAAATAAGCATAATTCTTTTATTATATTTCTCATCGTATCTTTATTTACTGTCATTTTATTACTCGCAATTTTATTTACTGTCATTTTATTTATTGTCATTATTTTACGCACTTTAATTATCGTCATTTATCTTTACGCTTAAAATATAGAATCGACAAACCGGTCATTAAACGGTAAAACCCCCCTTTTATAATAATATTACTACTTATATAATTATATATATTTTGTATAAATATAGTTAAAAATATAGTAAGTATCACCAGCTCCCTGTAGAACGAACCGGACTTACTAAAAACTACACTACTCTACGATTAGGTACACTGCCTATAGTGTTGTAGCAAGGTTTAGGTATATCCCATCCGTAAATTAACATATATTTAGTAGCAATATCGTTCCAATATGTAAAGTTTTTAAATGTAATTTCCTTATTTTTAGTTGTAATAGTTAAATAAATAAGTGCGAAGACGAAAGACGCAAATCGCTCGAAAATGAAGATTTAAAGACAAAAACGAAGATTTGAAAGACCAAAACGTCCAAAAAGCTCAAATGTACAAGATACAATTCAAAAGGTTCAATTTATTGATGAAGAACGTCTAAAAATGACAAGAGTACAAGTTACAAAACGCAAAGTACAAGATATAAAATTGTACGAAAGGACGTTCGAAAATCCGGAACCGAGGCATGAACCAACTTTCAGCGCTCGACGCAACGGTGTAAAAATTACGAGTCAACTATGCACAAGAATAAAATATAATATTTAAATAATTCATAATAAGAATAATATTAAATAATAAAAAGTTGTTAATTGAGCATAGTTCAGGGGTCGTAAATGAAAATTTCAAATTCTAATTTCGCTATAAAACGATGATTTACGATGAATTGAGAAATGGAGATTTTTTCTTCCGATCTTTTTTTTCTTCTACCTTTCGATTTTTTTATCCTTAATATCAAATATCAATATCTATATTCTATATCTCTATCATAATGTTAACTTAATAAGATATAACAATAATCTTAATTTTAATTTTAAATTATGATAATAATAAGATTTATGATAGAGATCGTTTGAGTGTGTAAGTCGAAATTCTGTCCGTGTAACGCTACGCTATTTTTAATCACTGTAAGTTATGTTCAACCTTTTTACATTAATGTCTCGTAGCTAAGTTATTATTATGCTTATTTAAAACGAAGTAATCATGATGTTGGGCTAATTACTAAAATTGGGTAATTGGGCTTTGTACCATAATTAAGGTTTGGGCAAAAGACCGACACTTGTGGAAATTGAACTATTGACTATTAATAGATGGGGGGTATTGTCTAATTGAGTGACAACTCATTGGAGTCTGTCGAACCTATCTTCAAATTAATTAACCTAATAATTAATAATGATTATGGTTGTCCTATTTAGTGATGTTCATATGGAATCTGTTATAATCATTTAATTAATCAATTGGGTTGGGTAATTGATTATTCATTCTGATCAAGTGGATGAATTAATATTCATAAACTAATTAAAACAGGGGTGGATTACATACAGTGATAACTGGTGTAATTGTTGACAGAAGTGATAACTGCGTCACAGTTTAAATCCTTAATCAGTTGGAATATTTGACTTCGGGTATAAGGGTAATTTGACGAGGATACTCGCACTTTATATTTATGACCGATGGACTATTATGGACAAAAACCAGATAGACGTATCAAATAAACCAGGACAAAGGACAATTAACCCATGGTAATAAATTAAAATCAACACGTCAAACATCATGATTACGGAAGTTTAAATAAGCATAATTCTTTTATTATATTTCTCATCGTATCTTTATTTACTGTCATTTTATTACTCGCAATTTTATTTACTGTCATTTTATTTATTGTCATTATTTTACGCACTTTAATTATCGTCATTTATCTTTACGCTTAAAATATAGAATCGACAAACCGGTCATTAAACGGTAAAACCCCCCTTTTATAATAATATTACTACTTATATAATTATATATATTTTGTATAAATATAGTTAAAAATATAGTAAGTATCACCAGCTCCCTGTGGAACGAACCGGACTTACTAAAAACTACACTACTCTACGATTAGGTACACTGCCTATAGTGTTGTAGCAAGGTTTAGGTATATCCCATCCGTAAATTAATAAAACTTGTGTCATATTTTGTAGTATTTTGTATTAAAAATAATACTATTTCGTACCCTCACGCTACATCATCAAGTTTTTGGCGCCGCTGCCGGGGAGCGCTAAAACGCTATATTTTTAATTATAATAATATTGAAATAAAATATAATAATATAATAATATTGAAATAGAATATAATAATATAATAATATTGAAATAGAATATAATAATATAAAAATATTTAAGAATCTTTACGTAAATTTTAAAAAAAAAAAGTCGTATTTATTAAATACTTCAGGGGTATATTATGTAACTTATAATTAATAATTGCTATCATGTCGCTTTCATGTGAATAGTAAATTAATTAATTTATTTTCATTTACTATTCATGAATAGTAAATGAATTAAAAAAAAAAAAAAAAAAAAAAAAAAAAAAAAAATCGTTTTTTTTAAAAGAAAAAAAAAAGCGTTTTTTTTTTTAAAAAAAAAAAAAAAAAAAAAAAAAAAAAAAAAAAAAAAAATCGTTTTTTTTTTTAAAAAAAAAAAAAAAAAAAAAAACGAAAAAAAAAAAAAAAATGTATGTATTTTTAAGACTTTGTTAAATAGTTAAGTTTTAAAAGTTTCTTTATTTTTATTTTAGTTTATAAAAATATAAGTTTTAATTTTAATATCTTTTATTTAATTAAAAAACAGAAAAATAAAAAAAAAAAAAAAGAAAAACGCGTAAAAACAAAAGCTGTCAACTGAATTCCTGAACCCCGCGACTCGCGGAGTTTTCCTCTTTATTTGCCGCGACTCGCGGAGGCCTTCTGACACACGGACAAAAACCCTAATCACGG
Source organism: Rutidosis leptorrhynchoides (assembly GCF_046630445.1). Classification (NCBI taxonomy): domain Eukaryota; kingdom Viridiplantae; phylum Streptophyta; class Magnoliopsida; order Asterales; family Asteraceae; genus Rutidosis; species Rutidosis leptorrhynchoides. Next base: position 556,980,575 of record NC_092336.1, on the reverse strand, counting down.
GTTATTTTTAATTATTATTATTATTAAAACCTAATTATTATTATTATTATTATTAGTTTTAAGTTTTATTTTTATTTATGTATTTAGTTTAAATAAGTTTTTATTAAATTGTAAAATTAATAGTTTTATTAAATAAATAATATAAAATAATATTTTTATAAAAATTGTACTTTTTACAACTTTTTGTATATTTTTATATTTTGTACCTTTTTAATCGTTGTAGCGTAACTTTTGTATTTTTAGCTCATATTTAATTTTAAACTTAGTTTTTGCTATAGTTATTTTTACTCCTAGATTTTTAGGCTTTGCCGTAGAATTCCTTAAGTGCTTTTTTCTTTAGACTAAGATTTAGGTGCTTTAGAATTTTGCGACGCCTTTTTAAGTTTTAGTTTCTTTTTAAGTTATTTCCATTTGGGATTTAGTCTTTTCCTGTAAGCTTTAATATTTTTAGACCTTTTACTATGTATCAATTATCATTCCAATTAGTAATTTCAATTTGCGATTATAATTTTAAGTTAGTTGTAGTAATAAGGTTAAATTAGTTAAGTATTTTTAAGTTTTGATAAGTTTCTTTTATTTTTCCGTCACCTTTTATTTTTCAACCATTTTTTCTTTTTCGACATTTTTCGACGCGCAATCTTTTTCTCTCTTATTTCTCGCCATTCTAGTTTTTAGGACTTAGAATTTTATTCTACTTCTTATCTAAATTTCTTAAAATTACGAAAATTTATTTTAAGTGGTTAAATTGATAGACATCAAAATTTTCTGGTTCGTAGTAATAGTTGGATTTGTACGTGGACCGGGTTATTGGAGCCAAACAGTCCTCAATTATATTGAGACCAAACGAATCCTGCCCCTCTGCTGCATCTTTTGGCTATTCGAAACGTGGGCAAAATCAGAAAAGTCTATTAATTGGATAACTTATTATAATTTTTCTTTCCTTTTTAAAAACTAATAGGATATTCAGTGAATGCACCGAGCAAAACGTTCACCACCTTTCATACGTTCACCACCTGTAACTCGATCAAGACATCTAGCAAATATTGTCGCCGTTGATTTTTCTTTAGAATCGTCATCTAGTCGAACAAGAACTCCAACTCAAATTTCCGATAATCCATCTTTTGAACCCGACTTCACAATTAAGAACCCGGAACATATTCAAGGACAATTCCAAGATCCTGAACCACTAATTATTCCTCCTGAACCACAAACCGTTAAATCAGAATCCTCTAGTGATTCGTATTCAACAAATTCAATTATGGAAGTAACGGAACCTCTAAGTATGGAAGATCGAATGAGAGCCACACGCACGGGCCAAGGTCACGCCATTATTAAGCCAGAAGTTAATGCGCCAGATTATGAAATCAAAGGACAAATTCTACACATGGTAACTAACCAATGCCAATTCAGTGGTGCACCGAATGAAGATCCTAACGAACACCTTCGTACGTTTAAAAGAATTTGTACACTATTCAAAATCCGAGAAGTGGAAGATGAGCAGATCTATCTCATGTTGTTTCCCTGGACTTTAAAGGGAGAAGCCAAAGATTGGTTAGAATCGTTACCTGAAGGGGCGATTGACACATGGGATGTTTTAGTTGAAAAATTTCTTAAACGATTCTTTCCGGCATCCAAAGCCGTGAGACTTCAAGGAGAAATTGTTACGTTCGCGCAAAATCCAAATGAAACATTATATGAGGCGTGGACAAGATTCGGAAGGATGTTGAGAGGATGTCCTCAACACGGATTAGATACTTTTCAAATAGTACAAATCTTCTATAAAGGCGTAGACATCGCCACACGAAAAGACATCGACATAACTGCTGGTGGATCCATTATGAAGAAAACCGCAACTGAAGCTTACAAGATCATTGATAGCACAGCCTCCCACTCACATGAGTGGCATCAAGAAAAAGATATCTTTCGATCATCTAAAGTGGCTAGAGCCGATTCTAGCCATGACTTTGATTCCGTTTCCGCAAAAATAGATGCTTTCGAAAGACGAATGGAAAATATGAATAAAGATATTCACGCAATACGAATCAGTTGTGAGCAATGCGGTGGACCACACTTATTGAAAGATTGTCACATTGAACCAACGATGGAACAACGAGAGAATGTTTCCTATATGAACCAAAGGCCGGGAAATAATTATCAAAATAATTATCAACCGCCAAGGCTAAACTTAAATCGAAATCAAAACATTCTTTACAATCCAAAAGGACCCGAAAATAACTGGTATAACCAACAAGGTCCGAATAACCAACCAACTCAAAACAACACTTTCAATCAACAAAGACCTAGCTTGTATAAACCACCACAACAACCCGAAGAGAAAAAGCCAAATCTAGAAGAAATGATGGCAAAGCTGATTGAATCTCAAACACAATTCATTACATCTCAAACCCAAACGAACGAGAGGTTTGATCAGTCATTAAGAACTCAACAAGCTTCCATTTTGAATCTAGAAAAACACGTAGGTACTCTTGCTAGCATGATGAGTGAGAGGGAACAAGGAAAGCTACCGAGTAATACTGAAGTAAATCCTCGGAATGAGAATGTTAATATGGTGTCAACGAATTCTGAAAAACCAGCATCAGAAGATGGGAAGGTTTTAGATGTGAGTAACAATGAAGAAGTTACACCACCACCACCCGAGTATGTAAAGCCAGTGGTGGCACCATACAAACCACCCATCCCGTTTCCAAGAAAAGGAGTTGAGTATGAGCAAGTGATAGGTAATAAAGATTGTGATACCTCTGGAAAGAAGAAGAAGAAAAAGAATAAGAAAGTGCAAGAAACAAAAGCCGTAAATATAAACCCGGTGAAGACAGTTCCACCAAAACCTCCACCTAGGGTAGGTGATCCGGGTGAATTTATTGTTCCTTGTCTACTTAGTGATTGTGTCATGTATGATGCACTAGCAGATTTAGGTGCAAGTGTAAGTGTTATGCCTCTTTCCTTATATAAGAGATTAGGTGTAGGTAAGTTAAGTCCAACGGATATGAGTGTTCGACTCTTTGATCAAACCATTAAGCACCCAGTTGGAATTGCTGACAACCTACCCGTTCAAGTAGGCAATTTAACCTTTCTAGTCGAATTTATTGTCATTGACATAGAAGAGGACCCAAACGTTCCTCTAATTTTAGGTCGACCATTCTTTGCGTCCACCGGGGCGTTATTTGATGTAGGAAATGGAAGAAAGACACTTAAAAGTGGTAACAAATCAATCACCTTTATGATTCGAAAGTCTAAATCTCCACCAACTAAAACCGTTGAACCAGTAAAAACGATTGGTAATAACCATGTTGTTTTACCAACTCCAACGGTAGTGCTTAGCAATAATAAAACGCCTAAGTGTGGGGAAAATGAAGTAAAACCTAATGATGACTTGATAATAAAGAACCCCGTTGTTGATACGAAATTAAATGACCCCGTTATTAACAGTTCAATGAAGAAACTTTTTAAACGGGCTATCGATGCTAGAAGTAAGGGGAACTTTAAGTTATGTAACCGATTAGTATCCAATCTGTCGCCTAAAGAAAAGGCGAAACTAGTTGAATTTTGGGATATTACGGAAGAAGCCGGGCACTGGCTTAAAGAAAAAGTCACAGATAGGCAAGTTGATTATGGACCAAAAGAAATTGACGATGAAGTTAATCATAATTTCGACACCACAGCTACCTAAGTGTGGGGAGATTCAAATGTTCTAAGAAAATGTTATCTAGAGTTAGTTGTTCTGTTCTCGTGTAGTTCCGAGAATGGAATCCGATTGGTCTTTTCCGCTAGCAGACACTAAAGAACTAGTTTTCTCCCCCCATTCTGAATTTTTGTTTTTTAGGTTTTATATGAAATTAATATGCTTTTCAAATTTAAGTTTTTGTGTGATTTTAAAAAAAAAAAATTACTTTATTTCATTAAGTTTAAAAAAAAATTGATTTCTAAAATTCGTCGTGAGTTGAAGACTAGGTCATTAAGCCGAAATTACTTTACCCGAGGGCGGGGCGACAAATTTTGTTATCATTATTTTTAATTTTATTGATTTAAAGTATGCCAAAAATATTATACTTTATAAATTTTTGAAAAGTGGGGTTATAAACCAAACTTCAAAAATATATATATATATATGTTTGTATTTTATCATGTAAACAACAGGGTAAAACAACGCACTTTCAAAGACTGTCATTAAAGTTCAGCAAAAGGTACTGATTTTGACGACAAGATGCAAAATAACAAATGTGATATAATAAATGAAGGAATGAACGATGAGGCGCGCCATCTATCATTCGACGAGCTTTGTAATTACAAACTCGGTATTTTTAATCACTTTTCTATGCTAATCACCCTCATGAATTTAAATTATAGTCTGATTTCATGCAAATGAGGGCATTGCATGATCTTAAGTGTGGGGAAGGGTTATAAATTCTCTCAGGTTTATACTTGGTTTATTTGCCAAATTTTGTGAAAATTTGAAAAAATTTTCAATTAAATGAAGTCAAAATCATGTTTATACATATTTATGAACGGTGAAAACTAGGTGATAATACCGAAATTATCGGAAAGGACAAAAATTGAGAAACAACCTAAAATGCTTGAATTCATTTAAAATGGAATAAAGGAGAATAAAAAGGCAAAGAAAGAAACTAAGTGTGGGGAGAATGTACCAAGTTATTCAATTAAAAACTATCTATCACATATTTTTGTACAAACAATTGAAAGTACTTTTGCTTTGGACGATACTAATCAGTTTTACCCGGTTTACTGTAATACATTTGAAAGAAAGATGGATCTACACGATGAATCAATTCCATCATTAAAAGGAAGTAAAGTCTTCTGAAAAAGACACGCGCTTCTTGATTTAGGTCATGAAGTTGTCGTCCAGACCAGCTGTAGGTTGACGAAAAACCTAGAAAAGTCATCACTAAAATCAGCAGGAAATCCACGGACCTCAGCATCAAACAGGGTCGCCAAGTGGTCAGACTTATCCTAACCATGAGAGGGTCTGTCTTGTAAAATGGGGAGGGCACCGTGCAAATTAGCTTGATAAGACTAATGAATCAAATCCCCAGAAAGGATAATCTCCTTAAAGATTAAAAATCAGCTTTTAAGACTGATATTACTCAATCCTAGAGATTGACCTTAAAGATTGAGAATTCAAACTCATGGAATTCAATGATATCTAAACTCGAGCTTGAACGAGAAAATATTTTGATCAAAAATACAAACCGATTTGTTTTCTGAAAACCCATTTTCAATGCGTTCATTACCATTGAACGTAAAATCCTGAGAATTCATCAGAATTCATTAGGTCACCTGAACCAAATCGGGTGTCAACCGTAAGAACGGTGGTTGCATAGCATGGTCGGAGACAGGACCTTGTGCCAGACCGAAAAATTATAGGATGATCTTTACTATCGCTCCTACCAAGGATAGTTCTAGCATCCGACACGTTAATAAGACCATAATCATCTGCATGTCACGGGACATTGCCTTAACAGTTTCTTGTTCATCGCTTTCCTTTACAACCGGACGGTAGTTTGCCGAAAGGTAATATACGGGACAAGTAAACTGGACGTGTTGCTTTCCTAATACAAGGTTAGCAAGTGGGTAACACAAAACCACAAGTGTTGAGCTAAAATTTTCAAATCTGAAACCCACACAACCCACAAAAATATTTTGCAAACAGCGGTGAAGGGTTATTCCGGAAAACTTATCTAGGGTAAAAGCTAGATTAAATTTTCAAAAAGATCAAATGTTTTCATAAAGATCCAATTTCCTTAAGGATCTACATTTTAATAGTCATGTGGGACTGTAAACCACCTTTCAAATGTGCACTTTGCTTTGGAAACCGAAAGTAAATCGGCTATTTGATTGCAAGTGTCGTTGACCTAAACCCGAGGCAACTGTGGATGACACACCCACCTTTAACCATCATTACTGTCATTGTTTATACCGCTATATCAAAATCACTGATGTACAAAATGTGATGAATAAAAAAGTGATTCATGTATGTTTTTATTTCAAGTTCTGTATTGCTTGAGGACAAGCAACGCTCAAGTGTGGGGATATTTGATAGTGTTCCAAATGAACATATATTTAGTAGCAATATCGTTCCAATATGTAAAGTTTTTAAATGTAATTTCCTTATTTTTAGTTGTAATAGTTAAATAAATAAGTGCGAAGACGAAAGACGCAAATCGCTCGAAAATGAAGATTTAAAGACAAAAACGAAGATTTGAAAGACCAAAACGTCCAAAAAGCTCAAATGTACAAGATACAATTCAAAAGGTTCAATTTATTGATGAAGAACGTCTAAAAATGACAAGAGTACAAGTTACAAAACGCAAAGTACAAGATATAAAATTGTACGAAAGGACGTTCGAAAATCCGGAACCGAGGCATGAACCAACTTTCAGCGCTCGACGCAACGGTGTAAAAATTACGAGTCAACTATGCACAAGAATAAAATATAATATTTAAATAATTCATAATAAGAATAATATTAAATAATAAAAAGTTGTTAATTGAGCATAGTTCAGGGGTCGTAAATGAAAATTTCAAATTCTAATTTCGCTATAAAACGATGATTTACGATGAATTGAGAAATGGAGATTTTTTCTTCCGATCTTTTTTTTCTTCTACCTTTCGATTTTTTTATCCTTAATATCAAATATCAATATCTATATTCTATATCTCTATCATAATGTTAACTTAATAAGATATAACAATAATCTTAATTTTAATTTTAAATTATGATAATAATAAGATTTATGATAGAGATCGTTTGAGTGTGTAAGTCGAAATTCTGTCCGTGTAACGCTACGCTATTTTTAATCACTGTAAGTTATGTTCAACCTTTTTACATTAATGTCTCGTAGCTAAGTTATTATTATGCTTATTTAAAACGAAGTAATCATGATGTTGGGCTAATTACTAAAATTGGGTAATTGGGCTTTGTACCATAATTAAGGTTTGGGCAAAAGACCGACACTTGTGGAAATTGAACTATTGACTATTAATAGATGGGGGGTATTGTCTAATTGAGTGACAACTCATTGGAGTCTGTCGAACCTATCTTCAAATTAATTAACCTAATAATTAATAATGATTATGGTTGTCCTATTTAGTGATGTTCATATGGAATCTGTTATAATCATTTAATTAATCAATTGGGTTGGGTAATTGATTATTCATTCTGATCAAGTGGATGAATTAATATTCATAAACTAATTAAAACAGGGGTGGATTACATACAGTGATAACTGGTGTAATTGTTGACAGAAGTGATAACTGCGTCACAGTTTAAATCCTTAATCAGTTGGAATATTTGACTTCGGGTATAAGGGTAATTTGACGAGGATACTCGCACTTTATATTTATGACCGATGGACTATTATGGACAAAAACCAGATAGACGTATCAAATAAACCAGGACAAAGGACAATTAACCCATGGTAATAAATTAAAATCAACACGTCAAACATCATGATTACGGAAGTTTAAATAAGCATAATTCTTTTATTATATTTCTCATCGTATCTTTATTTACTGTCATTTTATTACTCGCAATTTTATTTACTGTCATTTTATTTATTGTCATTATTTTACGCACTTTAATTATCGTCATTTATCTTTACGCTTAAAATATAGAATCGACAAACCGGTCATTAAACGGTAAAACCCCCCTTTTATAATAATATTACTACTTATATAATTATATATATTTTGTATAAATATAGTTAAAAATATAGTAAGTATCACCAGCTCCCTGTGGAACGAACCGGACTTACTAAAAACTACACTACTCTACGATTAGGTACACTGCCTATAGTGTTGTAGCAAGGTTTAGGTTCATGAATAGTAAATGAATTAAAAAAAAAAAAAAAAAGTTTTGAAAAAAAAATTTATAATTATAAAAAAATTATTAATTTGTAAAAAAAAAAAATCGTTTTTTTTAAAAAAAAAAAAAAAAAAAAAAAACGTTTTAAAAAAAAAATTTGTAAAAAAAAAAATCGTTTTTTTTTAAAAATTTAAAAAAAAAAAACGTAAAAAAAAAAAAAAAAAAAAAATTATTAAAAAAAATATATATATTTTTAAAATTTTGTGTATAAAAAAAAAATGTTTTTTTTTTGTTTTATTACCTTTAGATTTTTAGACTATAGTCGCAACTTTTAGTATTAAGTTTAGTTTTGCCATAGTTATTTTTACTTCTAGAATTTTTAGGCTTTGCCGTAAAATCCCTTAAGTGATTATTCCTTAGACTAAGTTTTAGGTGCTTTAGAATTTTACGACGCCGTATTTCGCACTACTTTCTTATTTTTATTTTTCGACGCCTATTTTTCGACCTTTTATTTTTCGACATTTTTCGGCGCGCAATCTATTTCTCTCTTATTTCTCGCCATTCTAGTTTTTAGGACTTAGAATTTTTTCTACTTCTTCTCTAAATTTCTTAAAATTACGAAAATTTATTTTAAGTGTTTAAATTGATAGACATCAAAATTTTCTGGTTCGTAGTAATAGTTGGATTTGTACGTGGACCGGGTTATTGGAGCCAAACAGTCCTCAATTATATTGAGACCAAACGAATCCTGCCCCTCTGCTGCATCTTTTGGCTATTCGAAACGTGGGCAAAATCAGAAAAGTCTATTAATTGGATAACTTATTATAATTTTTCTTTCCTTTTTAAAAACTAATAGGATATTCAGTGAATGCACCGAGCAAAACGTTCACCACCTTTCATACGTTCACCACCTGTAACTCGATCAAGACATCTAGCAAATATTGTCGCCGTTGATTTTTCTTTAGAATCGTCATCTAGTCGAACAAGAACTCCAACTAAAATTTCCGATAATCCATCTTTTGAACCCGACTTCACAATTAAGAACCCGGAGCATATTCAAGGACAATTCCAAGATCCTGAACCACTAATTATTCCTCCTGAACCACAAACCGTTAAATCAGAGTCCTCTAGTGATTCGGATACAACAAATTCAATTATGGAAGTAACGGAACCTCTAAGTATGGAAGATCGAATGAGAGCCACACGCACGGGCCAAGGTCATGCCATTATTAAACCAGAAGTTAATGCGCCAGATTATGAAATCAAAGGACAAATTCTACACATGGTAACTAACCAATGCCAATTCAGTGGTGCACCGAATGAAGATCCTAACGAACACCTTCGTACGTTTAAAAGAATTTGTACACTATTCAAAATCCGAGAAGTGGAAGATGAGCAGATCTATCTCATGTTATTTCCCTGGACTTTAAAGGGAGAAGCCAAGGATTGGTTAGAATCGTTACCTGAAGGGGCGATTGACACATGGGATGTTTTAGTTGAAAAATTTCTTAAACGATTCTTTCCGGCATCCAAAGCCGTGAGACTTCAAGGAGAAATTGTTACGTTCGCGCAAAATCCAAATGAAACATTATATGAGGCGTGGACAAGATTCGGAAGGATGTTGAGAGGATGTCCTCAACACGGATTAGATACTTTTCAAATAGTACAAATCTTCTATAAAGGCGTAGACATCGCCACACGAAAAGACATCGACATAACCGCTGGTGGATCCATTATGAAGAAAACCGCAACTGAAGCTTACAAAATTATTGATAACACAGCCTCCCACTCGCATGAGTGGCACCAAGAAAAAGATATCTTTCGATCATCTAAAGCGGCTAGAGCCGATTCTAGCCATGACTTTGATTCCGTTTCCGCAAAAATAGATGCTTTCGAAAGACGAATGGAAAAGATGAATAAAGATATTCACGCAATACGAATCAGTTGTGAGCTATGCGGTGGACCACACTTAATGAAAGACTGTCACATTGAACAAACGATGGAACAACGTGAGAATGTTGTCTACATGAACCAAAGGATGGAAAATAGTTATCAGAATAATTATCAACCGCCAAGGCCAAACTTCAATCGAAATCAAAACATTCTTTACAATCCAAAAGGACCCGACAATAACTCGTATAACCAACAAGGTCCGAATAACCAACCAACTCAAAACAACACTTTCAATCAACAAAGACCTAGCTTATATAAACCACCACAACAACCCGAAGAGAAAAAGCCAAATCTAGAAGAAATGATGGCAAAGCTAGTTGAATCTCAAACACACTTTATTACATCTCAAACCCAAACGAATGAGAGGTTTGATCAGTCATTAAGAACTCAACAAGCTTCCATTTTGAATCTAGAAAAACACGTAGGTACTCTTGCTAGCATGATGAGTGAGAGGGAACAAGGAAAGCTACCGAGTAATACTGAAGTAAATCCTCTGAAAGAGAATGTTAATATGGTTTCAACAAATTCTGAAAAACCAGCTCCGGAAGATGGAAAGGTTTTAGATGAGAGTAAAAATGAAGAAGTTACACCACCACCACCCGAGTATGTAAAGCCAGTGGTGGCACCATACAAACCACCCATCCCGTTTCCAAGAAAAGGAGTTGAGTATGAGCAAGTGATAGGTAATAAAGATTGTGATACCTCTGGAAAGAAGAAGAAGAAAAAGAATAAGAAAGTGCAAGAAACAAAAGCCGTAAAAGTAAACCCGGTGAAGACAGTTCCACCAAAACCTCCTCCTAGGATAGGTGATCCGGGTGAATTTATTGTTCCTTGTCTACTTAGTGATTGTGTCATGTATGATGCACTAGCAGATTTAGGTGCAAGTGTGAGTGTTATGCCTCTTTCCTTATATAAGAGATTAGGTGTAGGTGAGTTAACTCCAACGGATATGAGTGTTCGACTCTTTGATCAAACCATTAAGCACCCAGTTGGAATTGCTGACAACCTACCCATTCAAGTAGGCAATTTAACGTTTCTAGTCGAATTCATTGTCATAGACATAGAAGAAGACCCAAACATTCCTCTAATTTTAGGTCGACCATTCTTAGCGTCCACCAGAGCGTTCTTTGATGTAGGAAACGGTAGAATGACACTTAAGAGTGGTGACAAATTGATCACCTTTATGATTCAAAAGTCTAAATCTCCACCAACCAAAACCGTTGAACCAGTAAAAACGATTGGTAAGAACCATGTTGTTTTACCAACTCCAACGGCAGTGCTTAGCAATAATGAAACGCCTAAGTGTGGGAAAAATGAAGTAACACCTAATGATAACCCAATAACAAAGGATCCCGTTGTTGATACGAAATTAGATGACCCCGTTATTAACAGTTCAATGAAGAAACTTTTTAAACGGGCTATCGATGATAGAAGTAAGGGGAACTTTAAGTTATGTAACCGGTTAGTATCCAATCTGTCGCCTAAAGAAAAGGCGAAACTAGTTGAATTTTGGGATATTACGGAAGAAGCCGGGCACTGGCTTAAAGAAAAAGTCACAGATACGCAAGTTGATTATGGACCAAGAGAAATTGACGATAAAGTTAATCACAATTTCAACACCACAGCTACCTAAGTGTGGGGAGATTCGAATGTTCTAAAAAGATAATGCTGTTTGGAGTTAGTTGTTCTGTTCTCGTGTAGTTCCGAGAATGGAATCCGATTGGTCTTTTCCGCTAGCAGACACTAAAGAACTAGTTTTCTCCCCCCATTCTGAATTTTTGTTTTTTTAGGTTTTATATGAAATTAATATGCTTTTAAGTTTTGTGTGATATTTAAAAACAAAATTTACTTTAATTCATTAAGTTGAAAAAATGATTTCTAAAATTCGTCGTGAGTTGAAGACTAGGTCATTAAGCCGAAATTGCTTTACCCGAGGGTGGGACGGCAAATTTTGTTATCATTATTTTTAATTTTATTGATCTAAAGTATGACAAAAAGATATTAGACTTTATAAATTTTTGAACGTGAGGTAATATACCCAACTTCAAAAATATGTATGTATATGTTTGTATTTTATATTATGTACAAAACAGGGTAGAACAACGCACTTTCAAAGACTAACATTAAGTTCAGCAATAGCTACTGATTTTGACGACAAGAAGCAAAATATCAAATGTGATTAAAATAATATGCTTACAAACTGGGTATTTTTAATCACTTTTCTACACTAATCACCCTCATGAATTTATAATTATAGTCTGATTTCATGCAAATGAGGGCATTGCATGATCTCAAGTGTGAGGAAGATTTTTTCTTCCGATCTTTTTTTTCTTCTACCTTTCGATTTTTTTATCCTTAATATCAAATATCAATATCTATATTCTATATCTCTATCATAATGTTAACTTAATAAGATATAACAATAATCTTAATTTTAATTTTAAATTATGATAATAATAAGATTTATGATAGAGATCGTTTGAGTGTGTAAGTCGAAATTCTGTCCGTGTAACGCTACGCTATTTTTAATCATTGTAAGTTATGTTCAACCTTTTTACATTAATGTCTCGTAGCTAAGTCGTTATTATGCTTATTTAAAATGAAGTAATCATGATGTTGGGCTAATTACTAAAATTGGGTAATTGGGCTTTGTACCATAATTGGGGTTTGAACAAAAGAACGACACTTGTGGAAATTGAACTATGGGCTATTAATAGATGGGGGGTATTGTCTAATTGAGTGACAACTCATTGGAGTCTGTCGAACCTATCTTCAAATTAATTAACCTAATAATTAATAATGATTATGGTTGTCCTATTTAGTGATGTTCATATGGAATCTGTTATAATCATTTAATTAATCAATTGGGTTGGGTAATTGATTATTCATTCTGATCAAGTGGATGAATTAATATTCATAAACTAATTAAAACAGGGGTGGATTACATACAGTGATAACTGGTGTAATTGTTGACAGAAGTGATAACTGCGTCACAGTTTAAATCCTTAATCAGTTGGAATATTTGACTTCGGGTATAAGGGTAATTTGACGAGGATACTCGCACTTTATATTTATGACCGATGGAGTATTATGGACAAAAACCAGATAGATGTATCAAATAAACCAGGACAAAGGACAATTAACCCATGGTAATAAATTAAAATCAACACGTCAAACATCATGATTACGGAAGTTTAAATAAGCATAATTCTTTTATTATATTTCTCATCGTATCTTTATTTACTGTCATTTTATTACTCGCAATTTTATTTTCTGTCATTTTATTTATCGCAATTTATTTTACGCACTTTAATTTTTGTCATTTATTTTTACGCTTAAAATCGACAAACCGGTCATTAAACGGTAAAACCCCCATTTTATAATAATACTACTACTTATTTATATATATATTTTTACAAATAAACTTAATAATATAGCGTTAACTTCACCAGCTCCCTGTGGAACGAACCGGACTTACTAAAAACTACACTACTCTACGATTAGGTACACTGCCTATAGTGTTGTAGCAAGGTTTAGGTATATCCCATCCGTAAATTAATAAAACTTGTGTACCTAAACCTTGCTACAACACTATAGGCAGTGTACCTAATCGTAGAGTAGTGTAGTTTTTAGTAAGTCCGGTTCGTTCCACAGGGAGCTGGTGAAGTTAACGCTATATTATTAAGTTTATTTGTAAAAATATATATATAAATAAGTAGTAGTATTATTATAAAATGGGGGTTTTACCGTTTAATGACCGGTTTGTCGATTTTAAGCGTAAAAATAAATGACAAAAATTAAAGTGCGTAAAATAAATTGCGATAAATAAAATGACAGAAAATAAAATTGCGAGTAATAAAATGACAGTAAATAAAGATACGATGAGAAATATAATAAAAGAATTATGCTTATTTAAACTTCCGTAATCATGATGTTTGTTGATTTTAATTTATTACCATGGGTTAATTGTCCTTTGTCCTGGTTTATTTGATACGTCTATCTGGTTTTTGTCCATAATAGTCCATCGGTCATAAATATAAAGTGCGAGTATCCTCGTCAAATTACCCTTATACCCGAAGTCAAATATTCCAACTGATTAAGGATTTAAACTGTGACGCAGTTATCACTTCTGTCAACAATTACACCAGTTATCACTGTATGTAATCCACCCCTGTTTTAATTAGTTTATGAATATTAATTCATCCACTTGATCAGAATGAATAATCAATTACCCAACCTAATTGATTAATTAAATGATTATAACAGATTCCATATGAACATCACTAAATAGGACAACCATAATCATTATTAATTATTAGGTTAATTAATTTGAAGATAGGTTCGACAGACTCCAATGAGTTGTCACTCAATTAGACAATACCCCCCATCTATTAATAGTCAATAGTCCAATTTCCACAAGTGTCGGTCTTTTGCCCAAACCTTAATTATGGTACAAAGCCCAATAACCCAATTTTAGTAATTAGCCCAACATCATGAGTACTTCATTTTAAATAAGCATAATAACGACTTAGCTACGAGACATTAATGTAAAAAGGTTGAACATAACTTACAATGATTAAAAATAGCGTAGCGTTACACGGACAGAATTTCGACTTACACACTCAAACGATCTCTATCATAAATCTTATTATTATCATAATTTAAAATTAAAATTAAGATTATTGTTATATCTGATTACATTAACATTATGATAGCGTGAGGAAAAATATAGATATTGATATTTGATATAGAAAAATAAGAAAAAAAGATAGAAAGAAAAAAAAGATCGAAAAAATCTCTCTCTAATTCATCGAACATATCGTTCGTTTTATAGGCAAATTAGAATTCAAATTTTCATTTACGACCCCTGAACTATGCTCAATTAACAACTTTTTATTATTTAATATTATTCTTATTATGAATTATTTAAATATTATATTTTATTCTTGTGCATAGTTGACTTGTAATTTTTACACCGTTGCGTCGAGCGTTGAGAGTTGGTTCATGTCCTGGTTTCGGATTTTCGAACGTCCTTTCGTACAATTTTATATCTTGTACTTTGCGTTTTGTAACTTGTACTCTTGTCATTTTTAGACGTTCTTCATCAATAAATTGAACCTTTTGAATTGTATCTTGTACATTTGAGCTTTTTGGACGTTTTGGTCTTTCAAATCTTCGTTTTTGTCTTTAAATCTTCATTTTCGAGCGATTTGCGTCTTTCGTCTTCGCACTTATTTATTTAACTATTACAACTAAAAATAAGGAAATTACATTTAAAAACATTACATATTAGAACGATATTGCTACTAAATATATGTTCATTTGGAACACTATCAAATATCCCCACACTTGAGCGTTGCTTGTCCTCAAGCAATACAGAACTTGAAATAAAAACATACATGAATCACTTTTTTATTCATCACATTTTGTACATCAGTGATTTTGATATAGCGGTATAAACAATGACAGTAATGATGGTTAAAGGTGGGTGTGTCATCCACAGTTGCCTCGGGTTTAGGTCAACGACACTTGCAATCAAATAGCCGATTTACTTTCGGTTTCCAAAGCAAAGTGCACATTTGAAAGGCGGTTTACAGTCCCACATGACTATAAAAATTTAGATCCTTTAAGGAAATTGGATCTTTATGAAAACATTTGATCTTTTGAAAATTCAAGCTAGATTTTACCCTAGACAAGTTTTCTGATTTGATCCATCATCGGTGTTGCAAAATATATTTGTGGATCAATATTTTGGCTAAAACTTTTAGGTTCGTGTAATCCACTGCTATCCCGGTATCGGAAAGCACACATCCAGTTTACTTGTTCCGTATATTACCTTTCGGCAAACTACCGTCCGGTTGTAAAGGAAAGCGATGAACAAGAAACTGTTAAGGCAATGTCCCGTGACATGCAGATGATTATGGTCTTATTAACGTGTCGGATGCTAGAACTATCCTTGGTAGGAGCGATAGTAAAGATCATCCTATGATTTTTCGGTCTGGCACAAGGTCCTGTCTCCGACCATGCTATGCAACCACCGTTCTTACGGTTGACACCCGATTTGGTTCAGGTGACCTAATGAATTCTAGGTGAATTCCTAGGATTTTACGTTCAATGGTAATGAACGCATTGAAAATGGATTTTCAGAAAACAAATCGGTTTGTATTTTTGATCAAAATATTTTCTCGTTCAAGCTCGAGTTTAGATATCATTGAATTCCATGAGTTTGAATTCTCAATCTTTAAGGTCAATCTCTAGGATTGAGTAATATCAGTCTTAAAAGCTGATTTTTAATCTTTAAGGAGATTATCCTTTCTGGGGATCTGATTCATTAGTCTTATCAAGCTAATTTGCACGGTGCCTCCCCATTGTACGAGATAAATCCTTCTCATGGTTAGGATAAATCTGACCACATGGCGACCCTGTTTGATGCTGAGGTCCGTGGATTTCCTGCTGATTTTAGAGATGACTTTTCTAGATTTTTCGTCAACCTACAGCTGGTCTGGACGACAACTTCATGACCTAAATCAAGAAGCGCGTGTCTTTTTCGGAAGACTTTACTTCCTTTTAATGATGGAATTGATTCATCGTGTAGATCCATCTTTCTTTCAAATATATTACAGTAAACCGGGTAAAACTGATTAGTATCATCCAAAACAAAAGTACCTCTAATAATCTTGTACAAAGATATGTGATAGATAGTTTTTAATTGAATAACTTGGTACATTCTCCCCACACTTAGTTTCTTTCTTTGCCTTTTTATTCTCCTTTATTCCATTTTAAATGAATTCAAGCAGTTTAGGTTGTTTCTCAATTTATGTCCTTTCCGATGTAACGATAATTTCGGTATTATCACCTAGTTTTCACCGTTCATAAATATGTATAAACATGATTTTGACTTCATTTAATTGAAAATTTTTCAAATTTTTACAAAATTTGGCAAATAAACCAAGTATAAACCTGAGAGAATTTATAACCCTTCCCCACACTTGAGATCATGCAATGCCCTCATTTGCATGAAATCAGACTATAATTATAAATTCATGAGGGTGATTAGTGTAGAAAAGTTATTAAAAATACCGAGTTTGCAAACATATTGTTATTTCACATTTGATTTTTTTGCGTCTTGTCAAAATCAGTAGCTTTTGCTGAACTTCATGACAGTCTTTGAAAGTGCGCTGTTTTACCCTGTTTTGTACATAAGATAAAATACAAACATATATACATATATATTTTTGAAGTTTGGTTTATAACCCCACTTTTCAAAAATTTATAAAGTATAATATTTTTGGCATACTTTAAATCAATAAAATTAAAAATAATGATAACAAAATTTGTCGCCCCGCCCTCGGGTAAAGTAATTTCGGCTTAATGACCTAGTCTTCAACTCACGACGAATTTTAGAAATCATTTTTTTCAACTTAATGAATTAAAGTAAATTTTGTTTTTAAAATTCACACAAAACTTAAATTTAAAAAAAAAAAACATATTAATTTTATATAAAACCTAAAAAAAACAAAAATTCAGAATGGGGGGAGAAAACTAGTTCTTTAGTGTCTGCTAGTGGAAAAGACCAATCGAATTCCATTCTCGGAACTACACGAGAACAGAACAACTAACTACAAACAGCATTTTCTTTTTAGAATATTTGAATCTCCTCACACTTAGGTAGATGTGGTGTCGAAATTGTGATTAACTTCATCGTTAATTTCTCTTGGTCCATAATCAACTTTCATATCCGTGACTTTTTCTTTAAGCCATTGGTCGGATTCCTGTGTAATATCCACAATTTCAACTAGTTTCTCCTTTTCTTTAGGTGATAGATTGGATACTAACCGGTTACATAACTTAAAGTTCCCCTTGGTTCTAGCATCGCGAATCCGTTTAATAAGTTTCTTCATTGAACTATTAATAACGGGATTATTTAATTTCGTATCAACAACGGGGTTCTTTGTTATCATGTCATCATTAGGTGTTACTTCATTTTCCCCACACTTAGGCGTTTTATTATTATTAAGCACTACCGTTGGAGTTGGTAAAACAACATGGTTCTTACCAATCGTTTTTTCTGGTTCAACGGTCTTGGTTGGTGGAGATTTAGACTTTCGAATCATAAAGGTGATAGATTTGTCACCACTTTTAAGTGTCATTCTTCCATTTCCTACATCAAATAACGCCCCGGTGGACGCAAAGAATGGTCGACCTAAAATTAGAGGAATGTTTGGGTCCTCTTCTATGTCAATGATAATGAATTCGACTAGAAAGGTTAAATTACCCACTTGAATGGGTAGGTTGTCAGCAATTCCAACTGGGTGCTTAATGGTTTGATCAAAGAGTCGAACACTCATATCCGTTGGAGTTAACTTACCTACACCTAATCTCTTATATAAGGAAAGAGGCATAACACTTACACTTGCACCTAAATCTGCTAGTGCATCATACATGACACAATCACTAAGTAGACAAGGAACAATAAATTCACCCGGATCACCTACCCTAGGTGGAGGTTTTGGTGGAACTGTCTTCACCGGGTTTATATTTACGGCTTTTATTTCTTGCACTTTCTTATTCTTTTTCTTCTTCTTCTTTCCAGAGGTATCACAATCTTTATTACCTATCACTTGCTCATACTCAACTCCTTTTCTTGGAAACGGGATGGGTGGTTTGTATGGTGCCACCATTGGCTTTACATACTCGGGTGGTGGTGGTGGTGTAACTTCTTCATTGTTACTTACATCTAAAACCTTCCCATCTTCTGATGTTGGTTTTTCAGAATTTGTTGACACCATATTAACATTCTCTTTCCGAGGATTTACTTCAGTATTACTCGGTAGCTTTCCTTGTTCCCTCTCACTCATCATGCTAGCAAGAGTACCTACGTGTTTTTCTAGATTCAAAATGGAAGCTTGTTGAGTTCTTAATGACTGATCAAACCTCTCATTTGTTTGGGTTTGAGTTTCAATAAATTGTGTTTGAGATTCAACTAGCTTGAATACCACGTCTTCCATATTTGACTTTTTCTCTTCGGTTTCTTGTGGTGGTTTATACAAGCCATGTCTTTGTGGATTGAAAGTGTTGTTTTGAGTTGGTTGGTTATTCGAACCTTGTTGGTTATACGAGTTGTTGTTGGGTCCATTTGGATTGTAAAGAATGTTTTGATTTCGATTGAAGTTTATCCTTGGCGGTTGATAATTATTTTGATAATTATTTCCCGGCCTTTGGTTCATATAGGAAACATTCTCTCGTTGTTCCATCGTTGGTTCAATGTGACAATCTTTCAATAAGTGTGGTCCACCGCATTGCTCACAACTGATTCGTATTGCGTGAATATCTTTATTCATCTTTTCCATTCGTCTTTCGAAAGCATCTATTTTTGCGGAAACGGAATCAAAGTCAGGGCTAGAATCGGCTCTAGCCGCTTTAGATGATCGAAAGATATCTTTTTCTTGGTGCCACTCATGCGAGTGGGAGGCTGTGTTATCAATAATTTTGTAAGCTTCAGTTGCGGTTTTCTTCATAATGGATCCACCAGCGGTTATGTCGATGTCTTTTCGTGTGGCGATGTCTACGCCTTTATAGAAGATTTGTACTATTTGAAAAGTATCTAATCCGTGTTGAGGACATCCTCTCAACATCCTTCCGAATCTTGTCCACGCCTCATATAATGTTTCATTTGGATTTTGCGCGCACGTAACAATTTCTCCTTGAAGTCTCACGGCTTTAGATGCCGGAAAGAATCTTTTAAGAAATTTCTCAACTAAAACATCCCATGTGTCAATCGCCCCTTCAGGTAACGATTCTAACCAATCTTTGGCTTCTCCCTTTAAAGTCCAGGGAAACAACATGAGATAGATCTGTTCATCCTCCACTTCTCGGATTTTGAATAGTGTACAAATTCTTTTAAACGTACGAAGGTGTTCGTTTGGGTCTTCATTCGGCGTACCACTATATTGGCACTGATTAGTTACCATGTGTAGAATTTGTCCTTTAATTTCATAATCTGGAGCATTAACTTCTGGTTTAATAATGGCGTGACCTTGGCCAGTGCGCTTAGCTCTCATTCGTTCTTCCATACTTAGAGGTTCTAGATTTTCCATGATTGGAAGTGTTGTATCTGAATCACTAGAGGTTTCTGATTTAATGGTTTCTTCCTCAACAATCTCTGTTTGAATGATTGGTGGTTCCGGAGGAATAATTAATGGATCAGGGTCTCGGAATTGTCCCTGAGTATTCTCCGGATTCTCAATTGTGATATTGGTTTCAAAAACTGGATTATCGGAAATTTGAGTTGAAGTACTCGGTCGACTTGATGACGAGTCTAAAGAAAAATCAACGGCAGCTATATTTGTTAAACGATGTCTTGATCGAGTTACAGGTGGTGAACGTACAAAAGGTGGTGAACGTCTTGCTCGGTGCATTCACTGAATATCCTATTAGTTTTAAAAAGGAAAGAAAAATTATAATAAGTTATCCAACCAATAGACTTTTCTGATTTTGCCCACGTTTCGAATAGCCAAAAGATGCAGCAGAGGGGCAGGATTCGTTTGGTCTCAATATAATTGAGTACTGTTTGGCTCCAATAACCCGGTCCACGTACAAATCCAACTATTACTACGAACCAGAAAATTTTGATGTCTATCAATTTAACCACTTAAAATAAATTTTCGTAATTTTAAGAAATTTAGAGAAGAAGTAGAAAAAAATTCTAAGTCCTAAAAACTAGAATGGCGAGAAATAAGAAAGAAATAGATTGCGCGTCGAAAAATGTCGAAAAATAAAAGGTCGAAAAATAGGCGTCGAAAAATAAAAATAAGAAAGTAGCACGAAAAATGGCGTCGCAAAATTCTAAAGCATCTAAAACTTAGTCTAATGAATAAGCACTTAAGGGATTTTACGGCAAAGCCTAAAAATTCTAGAAGTAAAAATAACTATGGCAAAACTAAACTTAATACTAAAAGTTGCGAATATAGTCTAAAAATCTAAAGGTAATAAAACTAAAAAAAACATTTTTTTTTATAGACAAAATCTTAAAAATATATTTTTTTATACTTTTTTTTTTTTTTTTTTTTTTACGATTTTTTTTTTTTTTTTTTTTTTTTTTTTTTACGTTTTTTTTACGTTTTTTTTTTTTTTTTTTTTTTTTTTTTTTTTTTTTTTCGTTTTTTTTTTTTTAAATTTTTTAAAAAAAAACGATTTTTTTTTTTACAAATTTTTTTTTTTTTTTTTTTTTTTTTTTTTTTTTTATATTAAAAAACGATTTTTTTTTTACAAATTAATAATTTTTTTATAATTATAATTTTTTCTTAAAACTTTTTTTTTTTTTTTTTTTTTTTAATTCATTTACTATTCATGAATAGTAAATAAAAATAAATTAATTAATTTACTATTCACATGAAAGCGACATGATAGCAATTATTAATTATAAGTTACATAATATACCCCTGAAGTATTTAATAAATACGACTTTTTTTTTTAAAAATTTACGTAAAGATTCTTAAATATTTTTATATTATTATATTCTATTTCAATATTATTATATTATTATATTCTATTTCAATATTATTATAATTAAAAATATAGCGTTTTAGCGCTCCCCGGCAGCGGCGCCAAAAACTTGATGATGTAGCGTGAGGGTACGAAATAGTATTATTTTTAATACAAAATACTACAAAATATGACACAAGTTTTATTAATTTACGGATGGGATATACCTAAACCTTGCTACAACACTATAGGCAGTGTACCTAATCGTAGAGTAGTGTAGTTTTTAGTAAGTCCGGTTCGTTCCACAGGGAGCTGGTGAAGTTAACGCTATATTATTAAGTTTATTTGTAAAAATATATATATAAATAAGTAGTAGTATTATTATAAAATGGGGGTTTTACCGTTTAATGACCGGTTTGTCGATTTTAAGCGTAAAAATAAATGACAAAAATTAAAGTGCGTAAAATAAATTGCGATAAATAAAATGACAGAAAATAAAATTGCGAGTAATAAAATGACAGGAAATAAAGATACGATGAGAAATATAATAAAAGAATTATGCTTATTTAAACTTCCGTAATCATGATGTTTGACGTGTTGATTTTAATTTATTACCATGGGTTAATTGTCCTTTGTCCTGGTTTATTTGATACGTCTATCTGGTTTTTGTCCATAATAGTCCATCGGTCATAAATATAAAGTGCGAGTATCCTCGTCAAATTACCCTTATACCCGAAGTCAAATATTGCAACTGATTAAGGATTTAAACTGTGACGCAGTTATCACTTCTGTCAACAATTACACCAGTTATCACTGTATGTAATCCACCCCTGTTTTAATTAGTTTATGAATATTAATTCATCCACTTGATCAGAATGAATAATCAATTACCCAACCTAATTGATTAATTAAATGATTATAACAGATTCCATATGAACATCACTAAATAGGACAACCATAATCATTATTAATTATTAGGTTAATTAATTTGAAGATAGGTTCGACAGACTCCAATGAGTTGTCACTCAATTAGACAATACCCCCCATCTATTAATAGTCAATAATTCAATTTCCACAAGTGTCGGTCTTTTGCCCAAACCTTAATTATGGTACAAAGTTCAATAACCCCATCTTAATATTTTAGCCTAACATCACGATTACTTCGTTTTAAATAAGCATAATAATAACTTAGCTACGAGACATTAATGTAAAAAGGTTGAACATAACTTACAATGATTAAAAATAGCGTAGCGTTACACGGACAGAATTTCGACTTACACACTTAAACGATCTCTATCATAAATCTTATTATTATCATAATTTAAAGTTAAAATTAAGATTATTGTTATATCTTATTAAGTTAACATTATGATAGAGATATAGAATATAGATATTGATAATTGATAGATAGAAAAATAAGAAAAAGATAGAAGAAAAAAAAAAGATCGAACGAAAAAAAATCTCGGAGAAGTTCCCCCAATTCATCATTACATAGATCGTTATATAGAAATTGAATTTTCATTTACGACCCCTGAACTATGCTCAATTAACAACTTTTTATTATTTAATATTATTCTTATTATGAATTATTTAAATATTATATTTTATTCTTGTGCATAGTTGACTCGTAATTTTTACACCGTTGCGTTGAGCGCTGAAAGTTGGTTCATGCCCCGGTTCCGGATTTTCGAACGTCCTTTCGTATAATTTAATATCTTGTACTTTGCGTTTTGTAACTTGTACTCTTGTCATTTTTAGACGTTCTTCATCAATAATTTGAACCTTTTTGATTGTATCTTGTACTTTTGAGCTTTTTGGACCTTTGCGTCTTCAAATCTTCGTTTTCGCCTTTTGTCTTCGCACTTATTTAAAATAAACGAATATTACTCGAAAATGGAACAATTGCAACTAAAATCTTGTCTTTCTTGGGGGATTTTGCTATGAAATATATGTTCCTTTTTAGCCTTATCAATATCCCCACACTTGAGCGTTGCTTGTCCTCAAGCAATACAGTCTTGAAATAATATAATACATCACACGAATCACTTCTTTATTCTTCACACTTTGTACATCAGTGATTTTGATAGAGCGGTATAAACAATGATATTAACAATAGAACCATGGTTAAAGGTGGGTGTGTCATCCACAGTTACCTTGGGTTTAGGTCAACGACACTTGCAATCAAATAGCCGATTTACTTTCGGTTTCCAAAGCAAAGTGCACATTTGAAAGGCGGTTTACAGTCCCACATGACTATAAAAATTTAGATCCTTTAAGGAAATTGGATCTTTATGAAAACATTTGATCTTTTGAAAATTCAAGCTAGATTTTACCCTAGACAAGTTTTCTGATTTGATCCATCATTGGTGTTGCAAAATATATTTGTGGATCAATATTTTGGCTAAAAACTTTTAGGTTCGTGTAATCCACTGCTATTCCGGTATCGGAAAGCACACATCCAGTTTACTTGTTCCGTATATTACCTTTCGGTAAACTACCGTCCGGTTGTAAAGGAAAGCGATGAACAAGAAACTGTTAAGGCAATGTCCCGTGACATGCAGATGATTATGGTCTTTTAACGTGTCGGATGCTAGAACTATCCTTGGTAGGAGCGATAGTAAAGATCATCCTATGATTTTTCGGTCTGGCACAAGGTCCTGTCTCTGACCATGCTATGCAACCACCGTTCTTACGGTTGACACCCGATTTGGTTCAGGTGACCTAATGAATTCTGATGAATTCTCAGGATTTTACGTTCAATGGTAATGAACGCATTGAAAATGGGTTTTCAGAAAACAAATCGGTTTGTATTTTTGATCAAAATATTTTCTCGTTCAAGCTCGAGTTTAGATATCATTGAATTCCATGAGTTTGAATTCTCAATCTTTAAGGTCAATCTCTAGGATTGAGTAATATCAGTCTTAAAAGCTGATTTTTAATCTTTAAGGAGATTATCCTTTCTGGGGATCTGATTCATTAGTCTTATCAAGCTAATTTGCACGGTGCCTCCCCATTGTACAAGATAAATCCTTCTCATGGTTAGGATAAATCTGACCACTTGGCGACCCTGTTTGATGCTGAGGTCCGTGGATTTCCTGCTGATTTTAGTGATGACTTTTCTAGATTTTTCGTCAACCTACAGCTGGTCTGGACGACAACTTCATGACCTAAATCAAGAAGCGCGTGTCTTTTTCGGAAGA
Organism: Rutidosis leptorrhynchoides; assembly: GCF_046630445.1. Lineage (NCBI taxonomy): Eukaryota > Viridiplantae > Streptophyta > Magnoliopsida > Asterales > Asteraceae > Rutidosis > Rutidosis leptorrhynchoides. The sequence continues at coordinate 556,956,098 of NC_092336.1, read as the reverse complement.
CTTTACTTCCTTCAAATGATGGAATTGATTCATCGTGTAGATCCATCTCTTCTTTTCTTTCATCGGATAAAACAGTTGATTATCGTTCAAAACAAAAGTATTTTCAATTGTTTGTACAAAAATATGTGATAGATAGTTTTTAATTGAATAACTTGGTACATTCTCCCCACACTTAGTTTCTTTCTTTGCCTTTTTATTCTCCTTTATTCCATTTTAAATGAATTCAAGCGTTTTTAGTTGTTTCTCAATTTATGTCCTTTTCGAGGTAACGATAATTTCGGTATTAACACCTAGTTTTCATCGTTCATAAATATGTATAAACATGATTTTGAGTTCATTTAGTTGAAAATTTTTCAAATTTTCACAAAATTTGGCAAATAAACCAAGTATAAACCTGAGAGAATTTATAACCCTTCCCCACACTTGAGATCATGCAATGCCCTCATTTGCATGAAATCAGACTATAATTATAAATTCATGAGGGTGATTAGCGTAGAAAAGTGATTAAAAATACCGAGTTTGCAAACATATTGTTATTTCACATTTGATTTTTTGCGTCTTGTCAAAATCAGTAGCTTTTGCTGAACTTCATGACAGTCTTTGAAAGTGCGCTGTTTTACCCTGTTTTGTACATAAGATAAAATACAAACATATATACATATTTTTGAAGTTTGGTTTATAACCCCACTTTTCAAAAATTTATAAAGTATAATATTTTTGGCATACTTTAAATCAATAAAATTAAAAATAATGATAACAAAATTTGTCGCCCCGCCCTCGGGTAAAGTAATTTCGGCTTAATGACCTAGTCTTCAACTCACGACGAATTTTAGAAATCATTTTTTTCAACTTAATGAATTAAAGTAAATTTTGTTTTTAAAATTCACACAAAACTTAAATAAAAAAAAAAAATATTAATTTTATATAAAACCTACAAAACAAAAATTCAGAATGGAGGGAGAAAACTAGTTCTTTAGTGTCTGCTAGCGGAAAAGACCAATCGGATTCCATTCTCGGAACTACACGAGAACAGAATAACTAATTCTAGATAACATCGTCTTCTTTTTAGAACATTTGAATCTCCCCACACTTAGGTAGCTGTGGTGTTGAAATTGTGATTAACTTCATCGTCAATTTCTCTTGGTCCATAATCAACTTGCATATCCGTGACTTTTTCTTTAAGCCATTGGTCGGATTCCTGTGTAATATCCACAATTTCAACTAGTTTCTCCTTTTCTTTAGGTGATAGATTGGATACTAACCGGTTACATAACTTAAAGTTCCCCTTGGTTTTAGCATCGCGAATCCGTTTAATAAGTTTCTTCATTGAACTATTAATTACGGGATCATTTAATTTCGTATCAACAACGGGGTTCTTTGTTATCATGTCATCATTAGGTGTTACTTCATTTTCCCCACACTTAGGCGTTTCATTATTGCTAAGTATTACCGTTGGAGTTGGTAAAACAACATGGTTCTTACCAATCGTTTTTGTCGGTTCAACGGTTTTGGTTTGTGGATATTTAGACTTTCGAATCATAAAGGTGATCGATTTCTCATCATTACTAAGTGTCATTCTACCCTTTCTTACATCAAATAACGCCCCGGTGGACGCTAAGAATGGTCGACCTAAAATTAGAGGAACGTTTGAGTCCTCTTCTATGTCAATGACAATGAATTCGACTAGAAAGGTTAAATTACCTACTTGAACGGGTAGGTTGTCAGCAATTCCAACTGGGTGCTTAATGGTTTGATCAAGGAGTCGAACACTCATATCCGTTGGACTTAACTTACCTACACCTAATCTCTTATATAAGGAAAGAGGCATAACACTTACACTCGCACCTAAATCTGCTAGTGCATCATACATGACACAATCACTAAGTAGACAAGGAACAATAAATTCACCCGGATCACCTACCCTAGGTGGAGGTTTTGGTAGAACTGTCTTCACCGGGTTTATATTTACGGCTTTTGTTTCTTGCACTTTCTTATTCTTTTTCTTCTTCTTCTTTCCAGAGGTATCACAATCTTTATTACCTATCACTTGCTCATACTCAACTCCTTTTCTTGGAAACGGGATGGGTGGTTTGTATGGTGCCACCACTGGCTTTACATACTCGGGTGGTGGTGGTGTAACTTCTTCATTGTTACTCTCATCTAAAACCTTCCCATCTTCTGGTGCTGGTTTTTCAGAATTCGTTGAAACCATATTAACATTCTCATTCCGAGGATTTACTTCAGTATTACTCGGTAGCTTTCCTTGTTCCCTCTCACTCATCATGCTAGCAAGAGTACCTACGTGTTTTTCAAGATTCAAAATGGAAGCTTGTTGAGTTCTTAATGACTGATCAAACCTCTCGTTCGTTTGGGTTTGAGTTTCAATAAATTGTGTTTGAGATTCAACTAGCTTGAATACCACGTCTTCCATATTTGACTTTTTCTCTTCGGTTTGTTGTTGTGGTTTATATAAGCCAGGTCTTTGTTGATTGAAAGTGTTCTTTTGAGTTGGTTGGTTATTCGGACCTTGTTGGTTGTACGAGTTGTTGTTGGGTCCATTTGGATTGTAAAGAATGTTTTGATTTCGATTAAAGTTTAGCTTTGGCGGTTGATAATTATTCTGATAATTATTTTCCGGCCTTTGGTTCATATAGGAAACATTCTCTCGTTGTTCCATCGTTGGTTCAATGTGACAATCTTTCGTTAAATGTGGTCCACCGCATTGCTCACAACTGATTCGTATTGCGTGAATATCTTTATTCATCTTTTCCATTCGTCTTTCGAAAGCATCTATTTTTGCTGAAACGGAATCAAAGTCATGGCTAGAATCGGCTCTAGCCGCTTTAGATGATCGAAAGATATCTTTTTCTTGATGCCACTCATGTGAGTGGGAGGCTGTGTTATCAATAATTTTGTAAGCTTCAGTTGCGGTTTTCTTCATAATGGAACCACCAGCTGTTATGTCGATGTCTTTTCGTGTGGCGATGTCTACGCCTTTATAGAAGATTTGTACTATTTGAAAAGTATCTAATCCGTGTTGAGGACATCCTCTCAACATCCTTCCGAATCTTGTCCACGCCTCATATAATGTTTCATTTGGATTTTGCGCGAACGTAACAATTTCTCCTTGAAGTCTCACGGCTTTGGATGCCGGAAAGAATCGTTTAAGAAATTTTTCAACTAAAACATCCCATGTGTCAATCGCCCCTTCAGGTAACGATTCTAACCAATCTTTGGCTTCTCCCTTTAAAGTCCAGGGAAATAACATGAGATAGATTTGTTCGTCTTCCACTTCTCGGATTTTGAATAGTGTACAAATTCTATTAAACGTACGAAGATGTTCGTTTGGGTCTTCATTCGGCGCACCACTGAATTGGCATTGATTAGTCACCATGTGTAGAATTTGTCCTTTGATTTCATAATCTGGAGCATTAACTTCTGGTTTAATAATTGCATGACCTTGGCCCGTGCGTGTAGCTCTTATTCGGTCTTCCATACTTAGAGGTTCTAGATTTTCCATGATTGGAAGTGTTGTATCTAAATCACTAGAGGTTTCTGATTTAATGGTTTCTTCCTCAACAATCTCTGTTTGAATGATTGGTGGTTCCGGAGGAATAATTAATGGATCAGGGTCTCGGAATTGTCCCTGAGTATTCTCCGGATTCTCAATTGTGATATTGGTTTCAAAAACTGGATTATCGGAAATTTGAGTTGAAGTACTCGGTCGACTTGATGACGAGTCTAAAGAAAAATCAACGGCAGCTATATTTGTTAAACGATGTCTTGATCGAGTTACAGGTGGTGAACGTACAAAAGGTGGTGAACGTCTTGCTCGGTGCATTCACTGAATATCCTATTAGTTTTAAAAAGGAAAGAAAAATTATAATAAGTTATCCAACCAATAGACTTTTCTGATTTTGCCCACGTTTCGAATAGCCAAAAGATGCAGCAGAGGGGCAGGATTCGTTTGGTCTCAATATAATTGAGGACTGTTTGGCTCCAATAACCCGGTCCACGTACAAATCCAACTATTACTACGAACCAGAAAATTTTGATGTCTATCAATTTAACCACTTAAAATAAATTTTCGTAATTTTAAGAAATTTAGAGAAGAAGTAGAAAAAATTCTAAGTCCTAAAAACTAGAATGGCGAGAAATAAGAGAGAAAAAGAGTGCGCGTCGAAAAGTGTCGAAAAACGAAAAAGGCGAAGAGTGACTTATAAAACTTTAAAAACACGCGATTAATCCAACCTTATAACTATCACTATCTTAAAATTAAAACTACAAATAGAGATTACTAATTGGAATTGTAATTGATACATAGGTAAAAGGCGTCGAAAAAAAAAAAAATAAGAAAATAGCACGAAAAATGGCGTCGCAAAATTTTAAGGCACCTAAATTTTAATCTAAAGAAAAAGTACTTAAGGGATTTTACGGCAATACTAAAAATTCTAGAAGTAAAAATAACTATGGCAAAACTAAACTTAATACTAAAAGTTGCGAATATAGTCTAAAAATCTAAAGGTAATAAAACTAAAAAAAATTTTTATAGACAAAATCTTAAAAATAAATTTTTGAAAAGTGGGGTTATAAACCAAACTTCAAAAATATATATATATATATGTTTGTATTTTATCATGTAAACAACAGGGTAAAACAACGCACTTTCAAAGACTGTCATTAAAGTTCAGCAAAAGGTACTGATTTTGACGACAAGATGCAAAATAACAAATGTGATATAATAAATGAAGGAATGAACGATGAGGCGCGCCATCTATCATTCGACGAGCTTTGTAATTACAAACTCGGTATTTTTAATCACTTTTCTATGCTAATCACCCTCATGAATTTAAATTATAGTCTGATTTCATGCAAATGAGGGCATTGCATGATCTTAAGTGTGGGGAAGGGTTATAAATTCTCTCAGGTTTATACTTGGTTTATTTGCCAAATTTTGTGAAAATTTGAAAAAATTTTCAATTAAATGAAGTCAAAATCATGTTTATACATATTTATGAACGGTGAAAACTAGGTGATAATACCGAAATTATCGGAAAGGACAAAAATTGAGAAACAACCTAAAATGCTTGAATTCATTTAAAATGGAATAAAGGAGAATAAAAAGGCAAAGAAAGAAACTAAGTGTGGGGAGAATGTACCAAGTTATTCAATTAAAAACTATCTATCACATATTTTTGTACAAACAATTGAAAATACTTTTGTTTTGAACGATAATCAACTGTTTTATCCGATGAAAGAAAAGAAGAGATGGATCTACACGATGAATCAATTCCATCATTTGAAGGAAGTAAAGTCTTCCGAAAAAGACACGCGCTTCTTGATTTAGGTCATGAAGTTGTCGTCCAGACCAGCTGTAGGTTGACGAAAAATCTAGAAAAGTCATCACTAAAATCAGCAGGAAATCCACGGACCTCAGCATCAAACAGGGTTGCCAAGTGGTCAGATTTATCCTAACCATGAGAAGGATTTATCTTGTACAATGGGGAGGCACCGTGCAAATTAGCTTGATAAGACTAATGAATCAGATCCCCAGAAAGGATAATCTCCTTAAAGATTAAAAATCAGCTTTTAAGACTGATATTACTCAATCCTTGAGATTGAACTTAAAGATTGAGAATTCAAACTCATGGAATTCAATGATATCTAAACTCGAGCTTGAACGAGAAAATATTTTGATCAAAAATACAAACCGATTTGTTTTCTGAAAATCCATTTTCAATGCGTTCATTACCATTGAACGTAAAATCCTAGGAATTCACCTGGAATTCATTAGGTCACCTGAACCAAATCGGGTGTCAACCGTAAGAACGGTGGTTGCATAGCATGGTCGGAGACATGACCTTGTGCCAGACCGAAAAATTATAGGATGATCTTTACTATCGCTCCTACCAAGGATAGTTCTAGCATCCGACACGTTAATAAGACCATAATCATCTGCATGTCACGGGACATTGCCTTAACAGTTTCTTGTTCATCGCTTTCCTTTACAACCGGACGGTAGTTTGCCGAAAGGTAATATACGGAACAAGTAAACTGGATGTGTGCTTTCCGATACCGGGATAGCAGTGGATTACACGAACCTAAATGTTTTTAGCCAAAATATTGATCCACAAATATATTTTGCAACACCAATGGTGGATCAAATCAGAAAACTTGTCTAGGGTAAAATCTAGCTTGAATTTTCAAAAGATCAAATGTTTTCATAAAGATCCAATTTCCCTAAAGGATCTACATTTTTATAGTCATGTGGGACTGTAAACCGCCTTTCAAATGTGCACTTTGCTTTGGAAACCGAAAGTAAATCGGCTATTTGATTGCAAGTGTCGTTGACCTAAACCCGAGGCAACTGTGGATGACACACCCACCTTTAACCATCATTACTGTCATTGTTTATACCGCTATATCAAAATCACTGATGTACAAAATGTGATGAATAAAAAAGTGATTCATGTATGTTTTTATTTCAAGTTCTGTATTGCTTGAGGACAAGCAACGCTCAAGTGTGGGGATATTTGATAGTGTTCCAAATGAACATATATTTAGTAGCAATATCGTTCCAATATGTAAAGTTTTTAAATGTAATTTCCTTATTTTTAGTTGTAATAGTTAAATAAATAAGTGCGAAGACGAAAGACGCAAATCGCTCGAAAATGAAGATTTAAAGACAAAAACGAAGATTTGAAAGACCAAAACGTCCAAAAAGCTCAAATGTACAAGATACAATTCAAAAGGTTCAATTTATTGATGAAGAACGTCTAAAAATGACAAGAGTACAAGTTACAAAACGCAAAGTACAAGATATAAAATTGTACGAAAGGACGTTCGAAAATCCGGAACCGAGGCATGAACCAACTTTCAGCGCTCGACGCAACGGTGTAAAAATTACGAGTCAACTATGCACAAGAATAAAATATAATATTTAAATAATTCATAATAAGAATAATATTAAATAATAAAAAGTTGTTAATTGAGCATAGTTCAGGGGTCGTAAATGAAAATTTCAAATTCTAATTTCGCTATAAAACGATGATTTACGATGAATTGAGAAATGGAGATTTTTTCTTCCGATCTTTTTTTTCTTCTACCTTTCGATTTTTTTATCCTTAATATCAAATATCAATATCTATATTCTATATCTCTATCATAATGTTAACTTAATAAGATATAACAATAATCTTAATTTTAATTTTAAATTATGATAATAATAAGATTTATGATAGAGATCGTTTGAGTGTGTAAGTCGAAATTCTGTCCGTGTAACGCTACGCTATTTTTAATCACTGTAAGTTATGTTCAACCTTTTTACATTAATGTCTCGTAGCTAAGTTATTATTATGCTTATTTAAAACGAAGTAATCATGATGTTGGGCTAATTACTAAAATTGGGTAATTGGGCTTTGTACCATAATTAAGGTTTGGGCAAAAGACCGACACTTGTGGAAATTGAACTATTGACTATTAATAGATGGGGGGTATTGTCTAATTGAGTGACAACTCATTGGAGTCTGTCGAACCTATCTTCAAATTAATTAACCTAATAATTAATAATGATTATGGTTGTCCTATTTAGTGATGTTCATATGGAATCTGTTATAATCATTTAATTAATCAATTGGGTTGGGTAATTGATTATTCATTCTGATCAAGTGGATGAATTAATATTCATAAACTAATTAAAACAGGGGTGGATTACATACAGTGATAACTGGTGTAATTGTTGACAGAAGTGATAACTGCGTCACAGTTTAAATCCTTAATCAGTTGGAATATTTGACTTCGGGTATAAGGGTAATTTGACGAGGATACTCGCACTTTATATTTATGACCGATGGACTATTATGGACAAAAACCAGATAGACGTATCAAATAAACCAGGACAAAGGACAATTAACCCATGGTAATAAATTAAAATCAACACGTCAAACATCATGATTACGGAAGTTTAAATAAGCATAATTCTTTTATTATATTTCTCATCGTATCTTTATTTACTGTCATTTTATTACTCGCAATTTTATTTTCTGTCATTTTATTTATCGCAATTTATTTTACGCACTTTAATTTTTGTCATTTATTTTTACGCTTAAAATCGACAAACCGGTCATTAAACGGTAAAACCCCCATTTTATAATAATACTACTACTTATTTATATATATATTTTTACAAATAAACTTAATAATATAGCGTTAACTTCACCAGCTCCCTGTGGAACGAACCGGACTTACTAAAAACTACACTACTCTACGATTAGGTACACTGCCTATAGTGTTGTAGCAAGGTTTAGGTATATCCCATCCGTAAATTAATAAAACTTGTGTCATATTTTGTAGTATTTCCTAGTAAAAATAATACTATTTCGTACAGTTTGTGAAAATTTGAAAAATTTTCAATTAAATGAACTCAAAATCATGTTTATACATATTTATGAACGATGAAAACTAGGTGATAATACCGAAATTATCGTTACCTCGAAAAGGACATAAATTGAGAAACACCCTAAAACGCTTGAATTCATTTAAAATGAAATAGAAGAAAATAAAAAGGCAAAGAAAGAAACTAAGTGTGGGAAGAATGTACCAAGTTATTCAATTTAAAACATATATCACATATTTTTGTACAAGATTATTGCAGGTACTTTTGCTTTGGACGATACTAATCAGTTTTACCCGGTTTACTGTAATACATTTGAAACAAAGATGGATCTACACGATGAATCAATTCCATCATTAAAAGGAAGTAAAGTCTTCCGAAAAAGACACGCGCTTCTTGATTTAGGTCATGAAGTTGTCGTCCAGACCAGCTGTAGGTTGACGAAAAATCTAGAAAAGTCATCTCTAAAATCAGCAGGAAATCCACGGACCTCAGCATCAAACAGGGTCGCCAAGTGGTCAGATTTATCCTAACCATGAGAAGGATTTATCTCGTACAATGGGGAGGCACCGTGCAAATTAGCTTGATAAGACTAATGAATCAGATCCCCAGAAAAGGATAATCTCCTTAAAGATTAAAAATCAGCTTTTAAGACTGATAATACTCAATCCTAGAGATTGACCTTAAAGATTGAGAATTCAAACTCATGGAATTCGATGATATCTAAACTCGAGCATGAACGAGAAAATATTTTGATCAAAAATACAAACCGATTTGTTTTCTGAAAAACCATTTTCAATGCGTTCATTACCATTGAACGTAAAATCCTAAGAAATTCACCTGGAATTCATTAGGTCACCTGAACAAAATCGGGTGTCAACCGTAAGAACGGTGGTTGCATAGCATGGTCGGAGACAGGACCTTGTGCCAGAGCAAAAAATCATAGGATGATCTTTACTATCGCTCCTACCAAGGATAGTTCTAGCATCCAACACGTTAAAAGACCATAATCATCTGCATGTCACGGGACATTGCCTTAACAGTTTCTTGTTCATCGCTTTCCTTTACAACCGGACGGTAGTTTGCCGAAAGGTAATATACGGAACAAGTAAACTGGATGTGTGCTTTCCGATACCGGGATAGCAGTGGATTACACGAACCTAAATGTTTTTAGCCAAAATATTGATCCACAAATATATTTTGCAACACCAATGGTGGATCAAATCAGAAAACTTATCTAGGGTAAAAGCTAGATTGAATTTTCAAAAGATCAAATGTTTTCATAAAGATCCTATTTCCTAAAGGATCTAAATTTTTATAGTCATGTGGGACTGTAAACCGCCTTTCAAATGTGCACTTTGCTTTGGAAACCGAAAGTAAATCGGCTATTTGATTGCAAGTGTCGTTGACCTAAACCCAAGGTAACTGTGGATGACACACCCACCTTTAACCATGGTTCTATTGTTAATATCATTGTTTATACCGCTCTATCAAAATCACTGATGTACAAAGTGTGAAGAATAAAGAAGTGATTCGTGTGATGTATTATATTATTTCAAGACTGTATTGCTTGAGGACAAGCAACGCTCAAGTGTGGGGATATTGATAAGGCTAAAAAGGAACATATATTTCATAGCAAAATCCCCCAAGAAAGACAAGATTTTAGTTGCAATTGTTCTATTTTCAAGTAATATTCGTTTATTTTAAATAAGTGCGAAGACAAAAGGCGAAAACGACGAATTGAAGACACAAAGGTCCAAAAAGCTCAAAAGTACAAGATACAATCAAAAAGGTTCAAATTATTGATGAAGAACGTCTAAAAATGACAAGAGTACAAGTTACAAAACGCAAAGTACACGATATAAAATTGTACGAAAGGACGTTCGAAAATCCGGAACCAGGACATGAACCAACTCTCAACGCTCGACGCAACGGTGTAAAAATTACGAGTCAACTATGCACAAGAATAAAATATAATATTTAAATAAATCATAATAAGAATAATATTAAATAATAAAAAGTTGTTAATTGAGCATAGTTCAGGGGTCGTAAATGAAAATTCAATTTACAATTTAGCCTATAAATGGAACGATTGTAACGATGAGAAGGGAGAGAGATATTTTCGATCTTTTTTTTCTTTCTATTTTTTTTCTTATTTTTCTATATCAAATATCAATATCTATATTTATAATTCTCTATCATAATGTTAATGTAATCAGATATAACAATAATCTTAATTTTAATTTTAAATTATGATAATAATAAGATTTATGATAGAGATCGTTTGAGTGTGTAAGTCGAAATTCTGTCCGTGTAACGCTACGCTATTTTTAATCATTGTAAGTTATGTTCAACCTTTTTACATTAATGTCTCGTAGCTAAGTCGTTATTATGCTTATTTAAAATGAAGTAATCATGATGTTGGGCTAATTACTAAAATTGGGTAATTGGGCTTTGTACCATAATTGGGGTTTGAACATAAGAACGACACTTGTGGAAATTGAACTATGGGCTATTAATAGATGGGGGGTATTGTCTAATTGAGTGACAACTCATTGGAGTCTGTCGAACCTATCTTCAAATTAATTAACCTAATAATTAATAATGATTATGGTTGTCCTATTTAGTGATGTTCATATGGAATCTGTTATAATCATTTAATTAATCAATTGGGTTGGGTAATTGATTATTCATTCTGATCAAGTGGATGAATTAATATTCATAAACTAATTAAAACAGGGGTGGATTACATACAGTGATAACTGGTGTAATTGTTGACAGAAGTGATAACTGCGTCACAGTTTAAATCTTTAATCAGTTGGAATATTTGACTTCGGGTATAAGGGTAATTTGACGAGGATACTCGCACTTTATATTTATGACCGATGGACTATTATGGACAAAAACCAGATAGACGTATCAAATAAACCAGGACAAAGGACAATTAACCCATGGTAATAAATTAAAATCAACACGTCAAACATCATGATTACGGAAGTTTAAATAAGCATAATTCTTTTATTATATTTCTCATCGTATCTTTATTTACTGTCATTTTATTACTCGCAATTTTATTTACTGTCATTTTATTTATTGTCATTATTTTACGCACTTTAATTATCGTCATTTATCTTTACGCTTAAAATATAGAATCGACAAACCGGTCATTAAACGGTAAAACCCCCCTTTTATAATAATATTACTACTTATATAATTATATATATTTTGTATAAATATAGTTAAAAATATAGTAAGTATCACCAGCTCCCTGTAGAACGAACCGGACTTACTAAAAACTACACTACTCTACGATTAGGTACACTGCCTATAGTGTTGTAGCAAGGTTTAGGTATATCCCATCCGTAAATTAATAAAACTTGTGTCATATTTTGTAGTATTTCCTAGTAAAAATAATACTATTTCGTACCCTCACGCTACATCATCAAGTTTTTGGCGCCGCTGCCGGGGAGCGCTAAAACGCTATATTTTTAATTATAATAATATTGAAATAAAATATAATAATATAATAATATTGAAATAGAATATAATAATATAATAATATTGAAATAGAATATAATAATATAAAAATATTTAAGAATCTTACGTAAATTTTTTTAAAAAAAAAGTCGTATTTAAATACTTCAGGGGTATATTATGTAACTTATAATTAATAATTGCTATCATGTCGCTTTCATGTGAATAGTAAATTAATTAATTTATTTTCATTTACTATTCATGAATAGTAAATGAATTAAAAAAAAAAAAAGTTTTAAAAAAAAATTATAATTATAAAAAAATTATTAATTTATAAAAAAAAAAATCGTTTTTAAAAAAAAAAAAAAAAAAAAAAAAAAAAAAAATTTGTAAAAAAAAAAATCGTTTTTTTTTTTTTTTTAAAAAATTTTAAAAAAAAAAAACGAAAAAAAAAAAAAAAAACAAAAACGTAAAAAAAAAAAAAAAATTATTAAAAAAAAATTATATTTTTTTTAAATTTTGTCTATAAAAAAAAAAAAAAATGTTTTTTTTAGTTTTATTACCTTTAGATTTTTAGACTATATTCGCAACTTTTAGTATTAAGTTTAGTTTTGCCATAGTTATTTTTACTTCTAGAATTTTTAGGCTTTGCCGTAAAATCCCTTAAGTGCTTATTCCTTAGACTAAGTTTTAGGTACTTTAGAATTTTGCGACGCCGTTTTTCGCGCTACTTTCTTATTTTTATTTTTCGACGCCTATTTTTCGACCTTTTTATTTTTCGACACTTTTCGACGCGCAATCTTTTTCTCTCTTATTTCTCGCCATTCTAGTTTTTAAGACTTAGAATTTTTTCTACTTCTTCTCTAAATTTCTTAAAATTACGAAAATTTATTTTAAGTGGTTAAATTAATAGACATCAAAATTTTCTGGTTCGTAGTAATAGTTGGATTTGTACGTGGACCGGGTTATTGGAGCCAAACAGTACTCAATTATATTGAGACCAAACGAATCCTGCCCCTCTGCTGCATCTTTTGGCTATTCGAAACGTGGGCAAAATCAGAAAAGTCTATTAATTGGATAACTTATTATAATTTTTCTTTCCTTTTTAAAAACTAATAGGATATTCAGTGAATGCACCGAGCAAAACGTTCACCACCTTTCATACGTTCACCACCTGTAACTCGATCAAGACATCTAGCAAATATTGTCGCCGTTGATTTTTCTTTAGAATCGTCATCTAGTCGAACAAGAACTCCAACTCAAATTTCCGATAATCCATCTTTTGAACCCGACTTCACAATTAAGAACCCGGAGCATATTCAAGGACAATTCCAAGATCCTGAACCACTAATTCTTCCTCCTGAACCACAAACCGTTAAATCAGAGTCCTCTAGTGATTCGTATTCAACAAATTCAATTATGGAAGTAACGGAACCTCTAAGTATGGAAGATCGAATGAGAGCCACACGCACGGGCCAAGGTCACGCCATTATTAAGCCAGAAGTTAATGCGTCAGATTATGAAATCAAAGGACAAATTCTACACATGGTAACTAACCAATGCCAATTCAGTGGTGCACCGAATGAAGATCCTAACGAACACCTTCGTACGTTTAAAAGAATTTGTACACTATTCAAAATCCGAGAAGTGGAAGATGAGCAGATCTATCTCATGTTGTTTCCCTGGACTTTAAAGGGAGAAGCCAAAGATTGGTTAGAATCGTTACCTGAAGGGGCGATTGACACATGGGATGTTTTAGTTGAGAAATTTCTTAAAAGATTCTTTCCGGCATCTAAAGCCGTGAGACTTCAAGGAGAAATTGTTACGTTCGCGCAAAAGCCAAATGAAACATTATATGAGGCGTGGACAAGATTCGGAAGGATGTTGAGAGGATGTCCTCAACACGGATTAGATACTTTTCAAATAGTACAAATCTTCTATAAAGGCGTAGACATCGCCACACGAAAAGACATCGACATAACCGCTGGTGGATCCATTATGAAGAAAACCGCAACTGAAGCTTACAAGATCATTGATAGCACAGCCTCCCACTCACATGAGTGGCATCAAGAAAAAGATATCTTTCGATCATCTAAAGTGGCTAGAGCCGATTCTAGCCATGACTTTGATTCCGTTTCCGCAAAAATAGATGCTTTCGAAAGACGAATGGAAAAGATGAATAAAGATATTCACGCAATACGAATCAGTTGTGAGCAATGCGGTGGACCACACTTATTGAAAGATTGTCACATTGAACCAACGATGGAACAACGAGAGAATGTTTCCTATATGAACCAAAGGCCGGGAAATAATTATCAAAATAATTATCAACCGCCAAGGCTAAACTTAAATCGAAATCAAAACATTCTTTACAATCCAAAAGGACCCGAAAATAACTGGTATAACCAACAAGGTCCGAATAACCAACCAACTCAAAACAACACTTTCAATCAACAAAGACCTAGCTTGTATAAACCACCACAACAACCCGAAGAGAAAAAGCCAAATCTAGAAGAAATGATGGCAAAGCTGATTGAATCTCAAACACAATTCATTACATCTCAAACCCAAACGAACGAGAGGTTTGATCAGTCATTAAGAACTCAACAAGCTTCCATTTTGAATCTAGAAAAACACGTAGGTACTCTTGCTAGCATGATGAGTGAGAGGGAACAAGGAAAGCTACCGAGTAATACTGAAGTAAATCCTCGGAATGAGAATGTTAATATGGTGTCAACGAATTCTGAAAAACCAGCATCAGAAGATGGGAAGGTTTTAGATGAGAGTAACAATGAAGAAGTTACACCACCACCACCACCCGAGTATGTAAAGCCAGTGGTGGCACCATACAAACCACCCATCCCGTTTCCAAGAAAAGGAGTTGAGTATGAGCAAGTGATAGGTAATAAAGATTGTGATACCTCTGGAAAGAAGAAGAAGAAAAAGAATAAGAAAGTGCAAGAAACAAAAGCCGTAAATATAAACCCGGTGAAGACAGTTCCACCAAAACCTCCACCTAGGGTAGGTGATCCGGGTGAATTTATTGTTCCTTGTCTACTTAGTGATTGTGTCATGTATGATGCACTAGCAGATTTAGGTGCGAGTGTGAGTGTTATGCCTCTTTCCTTATATAAGAGATTAGGTGTAGGTAAGTTAAGTCCAACGGATATGAGTGTTCGACTCTTTGATCAAACCATTAAGCACCCAGTTGGAATTGCTGACAACCTACCCGTTCAAGTAGGCAATTTAACCTTTGTAGTCGAATTTATTGTCATTGACATAGAAGAGGACCCAAACGTTCCTCTAATTTTAGGTCGACCATTCTTTGCGTCCACCGGGGCGTTATTTGATGTAGGAAATGGAAGAATGACACTTAGTAGTGGTAACAAATCGATCACCTTTATGATTCGAAAGTCTAAATCTCCACCAACCAAAACCATTGAACCAGCAAAAACGATTGGTAACAACCATGTTGTTTTACCAACTCCAACGGTAGTGCTTAATAATAATAAAACGCCTAAGTGTGGGGAAAATGAAGTAAAACCTAATGATGACTTGATAACAAAGAACCCCGTTGTTGATACGAAATTAAATAATCCCGTTATTAATAGTTCAATGAAGAAACTTATTAAACGGATTCGCGATGCTAGAACCAAGGGGAACTTTAAGTTATGTAACCGGTTAGTATCCAATCTATCACCTAAAGAAAAGGAGAAACTAGTTGAAATTGTGGATATTACACAGGAATCCGACCAATGGCTTAAAGAAAAAGTCACAGATAGGCAAGTTGATTATGGACCAAAAGAAATTGACGATGAAGTTAATCACAATTTCGACACCACAACTACCTAAGTGTGGGGAGATTCAAATGTTCTAAAAGGAAAATGTTGTCGAGAGTTAGTTGTTCTGTTCTCGTGTAGTTCCGAGAATGGAATCCGATTGGTCTTTTCCGCTAGCAGACACTAAAGAACTAGTTTTCTCCCTCCATTCTGAATTTTTTTTTTTTTTTTTTTTTTAGGTTTTATTTGAAATTAATATGCATTTTAATTTATGTTTTATTGTGATTTTAAAAAAACAAAATTTACTTTATTTCTTTAAGTTAAAAATATGATTTTTAAAATTCGTCGTAAGTTGAACAGTAGGTCATTGAACCGAAATTGCTTTACCCGAGGGCGGGACGATAAATTTTGTTATCATTATTTTTAATTTTATTGATCTAAAGCATGCCAAAAATATTATATATTATAAATTTTTGAACGTGGGGTTATGTACCAAACTTCAAAAATATGTATATATATGTTTGTATTTTATGTTATGTACACAACAGGGTAAAACAGCGCACTTTCAAAGACTGTCATGAAGTTCAGCAAAAGCTACTGATTTTGACAAGACGCAAAAAAATCAAATGTGAAATAACAATATGTTTGCAAACTCGGTATTTTTAATCACTTTTCTACACTAATCACCCTCATGAATTTATAATTATAGTCTGATTTCATGCAAATGAGGGCATTGCATGATCTCAAGTGTGGGGAAGGGTTATAAATTCTCTCGGGTTTACACTTAGTTTATTTGCCAAATTTTGTGAAAATTTGAAAAATTTTCAATTAAATGAACTCAAAATCATGTTTATACATATTTATGAACGATGAAAACTAGGTGATAATACCGAAATTATCGTTACCTCGAAAAGGACATAAATTGAGAAACACCCTAAAACGCTTGAATTCATTTAAAATGAAATAGAAGAAAATAAAAAGGCAAAGAAAGAAACTAAGTGTGGGAAGAATGTACCAAGTTATTCAATTTAAAACATATATCACATATTTTTGTACAAGATTATTGCAGGTACTTTTGCTTTGGACGATACTAATCAGTTTTACCCGGTTTACTGTAATACATTTGAAACAAAGATGGATCTACACGATGAATCAATTCCATCATTAAAAGGAAGTAAAGTCTTCCGAAAAAGACACGCGCTTCTTGATTTAGGTCATGAAGTTGTCGTCCAGACCAGCTGTAGGTTGACGAAAAATCTAGAAAAGTCATCTCTAAAATCAGCAGGAAATCCACGGACCTCAGCATCAAACAGGGTCGCCAAGTGGTCAGATTTATCCTAACCATGAGAAGGATTTATCTCGTACAATGGGGAGGCACCGTGCAAATTAGCTTGATAAGACTAATGAATCAGATCCCCAGAAAAGGATAATCTCCTTAAAGATTAAAAATCAGCTTTTAAGACTGATAATACTCAATCCTAGAGATTGACCTTAAAGATTGAGAATTCAAACTCATGGAATTCGATGATATCTAAACTCGAGCATGAACGAGAAAATATTTTGATCAAAAATACAAACCGATTTGTTTTCTGAAAAACCATTTTCAATGCGTTCATTACCATTGAACGTAAAATCCTAAGAAATTCACCTGGAATTCATTAGGTCACCTGAACAAAATCGGGTGTCAACCGTAAGAACGGTGGTTGCATAGCATGGTCGGAGACAGGACCTTGTGCCAGAGCAAAAAATCATAGGATGATCTTTACTATCGCTCCTACCAAGGATAGTTCTAGCATCCAACACGTTAAAAGACCATAATCATCTGCATGTCACGGGACATTGCCTTAACAGTTTCTTGTTCATCGCTTTCCTTTACAACCGGACGGTAGTTTGCCGAAAGGTAATATACGGAACAAGTAAACTGGATGTGTGCTTTCCGATACCGGGATAGCAGTGGATTACACGAACCTAAATGTTTTTAGCCAAAATATTGATCCACAAATATATTTTGCAACACCAATGGTGGATCAAATCAGAAAACTTATCTAGGGTAAAAGCTAGATTGAATTTTCAAAAGATCAAATGTTTTCATAAAGATCCTATTTCCTAAAGGATCTAAATTTTTATAGTCATGTGGGACTGTAAACCGCCTTTCAAATGTGCACTTTGCTTTGGAAACCGAAAGTAAATCGGCTATTTGATTGCAAGTGTCGTTGACCTAAACCCAAGGTAACTGTGGATGACACACCCACCTTTAACCATGGTTCTATTGTTAATATCATTGTTTATACCGCTCTATCAAAATCACTGATGTACAAAGTGTGAAGAATAAAGAAGTGATTCGTGTGATGTATTATATTATTTCAAGACTGTATTGCTTGAGGACAAGCAACGCTCAAGTGTGGGGATATTGATAAGGCTAAAAAGGAACATATATTTCATAGCAAAATCCCCCAAGAAAGACAAGATTTTAGTTGCAATTGTTCTATTTTCAAGTAATATTCGTTTATTTTAAATAAGTGCGAAGACAAAAGGCGAAAACGACGAATTGAAGACACAAAGGTCCAAAAAGCTCAAAAGTACAAGATACAATCAAAAAGGTTCAAATTATTGATGAAGAACGTCTAAAAATGACAAGAGTACAAGTTACAAAACGCAAAGTACACGATATAAAATTGTACGAAAGGACGTTCGAAAATCCGGAACCAGGACATGAACCAACTCTCAACGCTCGACGCAACGGTGTAAAAATTACGAGTCAACTATGCACAAGAATAAAATATAATATTTAAATAAATCATAATAAGAATAATATTAAATAATAAAAAGTTGTTAATTGAGCATAGTTCAGGGGTCGTAAATGAAAATTCAATTTACAATTTAGCCTATAAATGGAACGATTGTAACGATGAGAAGGGAGAGAGATATTTTCGATCTTTTTTTTCTTTCTATTTTTTTTCTTATTTTTCTATATCAAATATCAATATCTATATTTATAATTCTCTATCATAATGTTAATGTAATCAGATATAACAATAATCTTAATTTTAATTTTAAATTATGATAATAATAAGATTTATGATAGAGATCGTTTGAGTGTGTAAGTCGAAATTCTGTCCGTGTAACGCTACGCTATTTTTAATCATTGTAAGTTATGTTCAACCTTTTTACATTAATGTCTCGTAGCTAAGTCGTTATTATGCTTATTTAAAATGAAGTAATCATGATGTTGGGCTAATTACTAAAATTGGGTAATTGGGCTTTGTACCATAATTGGGGTTTGAACATAAGAACGACACTTGTGGAAATTGAACTATGGGCTATTAATAGATGGGGGGTATTGTCTAATTGAGTGACAACTCATTGGAGTCTGTCGAACCTATCTTCAAATTAATTAACCTAATAATTAATAATGATTATGGTTGTCCTATTTAGTGATGTTCATATGGAATCTGTTATAATCATTTAATTAATCAATTGGGTTGGGTAATTGATTATTCATTCTGATCAAGTGGATGAATTAATATTCATAAACTAATTAAAACAGGGGTGGATTACATACAGTGATAACTGGTGTAATTGTTGACAGAAGTGATAACTGCGTCACAGTTTAAATCTTTAATCAGTTGGAATATTTGACTTCGGGTATAAGGGTAATTTGACGAGGATACTCGCACTTTATATTTATGACCGATGGACTATTATGGACAAAAACCAGATAGACGTATCAAATAAACCAGGACAAAGGACAATTAACCCATGGTAATAAATTAAAATCAACACGTCAAACATCATGATTACGGAAGTTTAAATAAGCATAATTCTTTTATTATATTTCTCATCGTATCTTTATTTACTGTCATTTTATTACTCGCAATTTTATTTACTGTCATTTTATTTATTGTCATTATTTTACGCACTTTAATTATCGTCATTTATCTTTACGCTTAAAATATAGAATCGACAAACCGGTCATTAAACGGTAAAACCCCCCTTTTATAATAATATTACTACTTATATAATTATATATATTTTGTATAAATATAGTTAAAAATATAGTAAGTATCACCAGCTCCCTGTAGAACGAACCGGACTTACTAAAAACTACACTACTCTACGATTAGGTACACTGCCTATAGTGTTGTAGCAAGGTTTAGGTATATCCCATCCGTAAATTAATAAAACTTGTGTCATATTTTGTAGTATTTCCTAGTAAAAATAATACTATTTCGTACCCTCACGCTACATCATCAGTAATCATGGCTACCGTCCTCCTATCTGAGCAAGCAAGCAACCACCTATTTAATACATAGGTATACAATAAACATAAAAAAAAAAAAATTATACTCTATAAGAGAATTCGCCACTACTAACCCTTAACAGGGGGATTACACTTTACCCACTAAAACCCACCCATTTTGACACAAAATGGACACAGCCCATTACCACTTCGGGTGGTAATTCTAAACCACACTAGCAAGCACAATTTAAGCAAATTGTATTTGACTCAGACATGAACCAACCTAGGTAACGACCCAAAATCACTAGTTAGGTAGTGATTATACACTAATCACCTTTTAAACACCAATTAACATAAAACTAAGTACTTATGTACTTAATTTATCAAAACATGACATAAACCCTAGCTTTGACAAAATCTAAGTCAACCCTTAGTTTTGACCAACAAAACAAGTTTCATGACTTCTAAATCATCAATTATTTGATGCCTAACAATTTAACACCCAATACAATGACCAATTTTACTCAATTTAGTCATTTAATCAAAAACCCACATTCAAAGTTTCATACACACTATCAAGATATCCTAAACCCCAAATTTCTTGAAGAAAATGGGTTTCTTAACACTAACCAACCAAACCCTAACCCTAACTTCAATAATTAAACATCAAATCGGATTCTAGGGTTTACCTCATCACCAATGAAGTGTAATAGCTGGACACACCAAGAAAAGCTTGCAAATTGGGTTGGATCTTCACCAAACTAGGGTTTCTCTCTCTCAAAGTTTCTCACACTAGAATTGGGGAGCAAGCTCTAGAACATATAAGATGAAATGAGACCTCCTGACCATTTTTCTGGTCTAAACCACGCCCCTTTTTTATATATAATATTTACACATTTGACCCCTTGAATATTTAGGATGTTACAACTCTCCCCCACTTATATTGGATCACGTCCTCGTGATCCGTGCTATTACCATAAAGTAGTATTTATCCCACAATAATATTCCATGTATTAAGGACTCACGCTCACTAAACTTAAATGGTCACAAATTCACTCTCACATAAGAACTTATCCACTTCAAGACACACTTGGTACAATTTATCATTTTCATTACCACGCCCGAATTATACTTCCACGGTGAAGTCTCAAATATTCCATAAAATCCTTCTTGGCACACTAACGATACCTTCAACTTACTCGCACGTTATTTATCCATCCTCAATTCATCCCTTGACAACGTCATTACACCATATCCGAGACAATCACTACCCCATTACACGGGGTTGCACATCTATATCTTGCAACGCATAACATAAGGCGGACTCTTAGTACTAACATGGAAGATATCGTTATACTAGAACCCCGTCAACGAGTTTTTCGTCAGTGCTAAATTCTGCTACTCGTCACACAACCCACAATATGCCCATCAACGTCGGATGAGCCTCTCCCTTGACCGTCCGTTAAGGACAGCCTCGGAATTCCATCACTATAGGATTCCCATAATTCTAAGGAAAGTACACTCAATAACAAGTAGTAATCGAGTGTCTCTATATGAGGCAATCGAAAGTAGCACTCCACGTCCAACACTCATCCTCGTAATTGAGTAATCCACTAATGAGTCCCAAAAACACTTTTCTAAAAAAACTGTAATTTCCTCGACACCCAACTCATAAACACTTGATAACACCATTAGAAATTCACGTCATCTCGGATTACGCTACGAAACCATCCTTGATGATACACTCACTCTTGTATTTCAGGATTCTAAACGATCACATTAGGCCTTTCACCCACATTGGTGATACACAATTATCCTTCTTATGAGAATCTACGTTTCACTCAATCTAATCACAACATACTTCACACACAACATTCTCAATTCATACCCCGACGATCGAAATAACAAACCTTGAGTTTAATATCAATAGCCCATCACCCTACATCATAAGATTTAGGGTTCTTACGGAAGTTTGGAACGATATACTCTAATATTTCTTCGGGTATAACACCACTAAAACTTATTCGGGCGGCAGTAAAAACTCTTCCACTTAGGATTCAACTTCACATTCACATCACCATAACATCTCGCGAATTTATAATTTTTTTCAACTAACCTAACGATTCTCATAGTTGGTCATATGTACCAAATTTCCAAAAATTCACTTCGAGCCCCTAAGATCGACATAGTCAATAACCCTAAACGTGATACTAACGAAGACATCACACCTCCATAACACGAATCACAACTACTATCTCACCATCTTTCATAAAGTAGACTCTTGAAATTTCCTACATACCCCTCTAGACCTAGGCAATGTCACTTAGCTTCAAAGTCATACACGCCCGTCGAGCCTACTCGAACTTCTACTCACTTAACCGTTCAATCAATAATAATCATTTACTCACTCTTGTGGGAAATAGTGACTAATCTAATTAGTGAATGCATCACCCGCAATGTCTAATACCTTATCAAATTATTCAATCTAACTAATCGTCAAGTCCGAAAACCGACTCACGTGTCAACCTTACACTTACACTCTGAGTGCATAAGAGCAACGAGACTTTTCCGTCTTACCTAAAATCACCGTACCCGTGTCAACCGTCATGGTTCCACGGTTGTTCTAGGCAACAATCGGAAAACTAATTCTTCTTCCTCCATCCCACGCAAGGAATTTATCACAATGCTTACAAACTCGACCCTCTCAACAGTAAAATCACTAACACTGGTCATTCTACATTATCATACACCGCTAGTCTCAAGGGTCTCTCAGAGGCAAAAACCTAAACAAAACAGTGACTACAAGTCAACACAAGCACACCCTTACGGGTTCAATATTGTTCGTGAAGATAATTTCACCGAACCTATCGGTTACGCTTAACACTCTATCAATCCTTATTCCACGACATTTATCATTACACGGATTTTTTTTTTAAAGGGTCACAAAATGCCTTAGGCTATACGCGCCATCAGGGACACCCACACTACTTACCACTCATTAGCTTATAGTCATACTCACTCAACATACCTTACGGTTCACTAGCTTAACAATCTTTCTAACGAACGTACATTCCTTACAAGTTTACCCAGGCTAAAATATCTAGTCTTGCTACTCTTTCATATATCACTAATGAAATGCTTGGAGACACCAAGTCTTATACCTCTCCGCTCACTGATAACACAATTAACACAAGGGAATCCTTAAGGAACATTACCCTATATGACCGACTAACACACTGACGTTCTTTCACAATTCCCCGTCATACGGGTCTCACTCCCGTGAGTTTAATGACCCGGTGAGTCTCAGGTACTCAATCTCTTAGTTCGACTCACGATTGGAATCACTACATGATCCTTTAACCACACACTCGCCTAGGTCATAACATTTATTACTATCACGAGACTTATTACATTCTAATACGGGATCCTAAGTCTCCGCCACACACCCGTATCGGTCATCCTTGTTATGGTAAAAGACCACAACCATACGATCTCAATCACGAACCCACTACTTAGGGTGACTACAACGCACCAACCTTTACTCGCATTAGATGTCTATATTCACTGTAACTCTCCTCGACTCATTATACACCTAAGGTGACAACAAACAAAACACCTTAGACCAACGCAATCTAGGAACCATTGCATGACTCTGAAATGACCACCAAATCTTTCCTAACCATATCACGCTCCTCCAATCGGCACTCAACAGTCATGCTTGGTGTCAAGATACACGGTTGTAATAATGATGATCAGGCGTTATTACAATTGTGTACTAATGATACGCATAATGATCCGTCTCAAAAACAGGCAAGCGTCTTGTGATGACCCGGAAATTTCCGACCAAATTTAAACTTGATCTTTATATGTTTCTAACACGATAAGCAAAATCTGTAATGTTGAGTCTCGAAAATTTTGAAACTATATTCATGTATTCAAATTACCTTTGACTATTCCCGATGATTCACGAACAATTGTGTATAAGTAAATATGTAAATAAAAATGTATACACATACGTATTATATATATATAATAAATTAGGTATTTTAAAAATATATAGATATAAAACTATACAAATAATAATCATTTTCAAATATATATATACAAATTAAATATATAATATATAAAGTTATAATAAATGAAATTGTTTGACTACGTGTATGTGATCTAATATATATATGAACAATATAGGTTCGTGATGTAGCGACCCCGACAAATCGTCAAGTGACGGCGTCGGCTACGTGGGTCCCATTACCTGATTATAAGTCTTTAAGATAACGTTTGACCAAAATATGTCGCCTTCATTTCAAAATAAAGATTGTTTCAAAGTTTACAAGAATTGTTCAACCAAAAGTTAAGTTACAACGTTATAAGTACGATTGAAATCCAGGCGACACAGTTTAAAGTAAAGTCAAAAGACGTTCCACGAAAAGCATGTATACTCGACATCCAATGCAAGTATCAAATAATGAGCGGAAGCATGTATCACATATCGTGCAAGACCTGAGAAAAACATAGAAATCTGTCAATGAAAACGTTGGTGAGATCATAAATGTATTTGTAAAAGTATATTTTGAATCACAAGGTTTAGTATCAAGGCGTATACATCTCTAAAGATGTGTTTGTAAACCACAAGATTTAGTATAAAGTGAATATCAAGCGTATACATCCCAAAGGATGTTGTCTGTATCACGAGCACCCAATTACCAAAACTTAACTGAATCTTCCCTCTGAATTTTGAATATAGTGTTAGAACATACACTATGCACGTTGAAATTATATTTCATCCACTAACGGTAGCGAACCGTCTGAATGAGGGTTCGTTAAACCCGTATGGCCACACAACATAATCACTCGCTTACACTTACACCCTGCAAGTGGAACTAATGATAATTGGATTGAGGACTTTTGTTCTAACTCGTCTGTATCTTTGTATTCGTATTTGTGTTCAAAGTATAAAAGTATGAAAAGTATATATACATGTGAAATGTATATAAATATGTAATGTATATGTTTCTCAGCCCACGATTTAAAAGAATAAAAATTGTTGAAAAGGTGGGACTATGATCTCACCTCGAGTGCACGAGTATAAATGTACTTCACAAAGTAAACGTGTGCATGAAAGTTGCTTAGCCTTGACCTAAACAAGTAAGTTATATCAATTAACCGGTTACGACACAAGGTCGGGTGAAATGTGTTCAATTAGTCCTATGGCTCGTTACGACTCAATCATAATAGCATATGAATCAAATTGTCATGTTTCATGCAAGGTACAAGTATAAAAACATGTTAGAACGATTGCACAAATATTTGGTTAAGTTTGATTAAAAGTCAACTTGGTCGGGTCAAAGTCAACAGAAAAGTCAACGGGGTCGGGTTGGATATCCGACAATTTTTCTAGGTTACATAATCATATATGAGCATGTTGGCCAAGTTTCATGTTAATCGGAAGTCCGTAGCATAGCAAACATTTTCATGTCAAATGACCAAGCGAACAGCCAGTTTTAGCTAAATGGGACGGCGTCCTGTGAAGCTAGACGGCGTCCCGGTTTGAAGGATGGGACGGCGTCCTGTGAAGCTAGACGGCGTCCCGGCTAGAAGGCTGGGACGGCGTCCCGAGAAGCTAGACGGCGTCCCGGCTGGTTTCCAGGCCCTGTTGTTTCTAAGTGCACGAACCAACAATCAAACCAACCCAAATTACAAACCGCAAACAATTAGAACATGTATTTTATATCACCGGAAAGGTAATTTGACGAGGAAAACACCTAGACACATTTCATCAAGCAATTCAACACTTACACACCCCAAAACCGCATTTAAACGTCCATAATCAAGGTTCAAGTTCCAAATATGCATTTCATGATTCGGGCAACCAATTTACATGTATGATATGCCGTTTCGAAGGTAATCATACACACATTGCAACAAAATTATTATCTACAATATTTCATAGCATTTGGTGCATCAAAAGTTCATCTAAAGCTTATCAAACTCTAACGAAAATTCACAAAAATCAATAGTCATGAGTTTGATGTTTCCTTAATCAACCTATACATCAAAACGAAGCTAAAGATACTAGTAACACAATTAAAACATGCACTTTAACAATCTAACAACATTAACTCATCCAAAATCAAGGATTTAGCACACCCATTTCAAATGTTCAAACTAGTTACTCCAAACCACAAATCGAGCAAACAAAACATATATTCATGTTACACACGAGCCATAGACACTAACTAACACAATTTCAAGTATATAAAACGAATTTAGAGAAATTTAGTGTTTTAGAAGTGTTACCCAAAATGGATGAAATTGGTACCAAATCGAAGAGGATGATGAGAGGATCACGAATATGTAATTTGTTTTGAAGTTTGCTTCCCGATCCGAATTTAGATGATGATTCTATGAAGTTGGGGTTTGTGTGTGTTCTTGCTAGAGAGAAAGAGAGAGAGGGAGATGATGGAAATGGTGGAGAAATGGGTTGACTAGTTGACCTAGTCAACTAGTTTGCCCATTTGGCAACTCCGGTCCCTCGAGTTTCAAAGCGGGTGCGGGATTTAACCGATCGAATATTTTTAAAACGCTCGAGTAAACGGGTGATGTCAAAATTAAATAGCGGGAATATAATGAACGTTACTCACGGAAACCATTAATTTAAATACGAAAGATTATGTTTAAAAAAAAAAGACGGTGTTAAAATTAAATTTAACGGAAAAACGCGGGATGTTACATTATCCACAACTCAAAAGAAATTTCGTCCCGAAATTTAGTTGGAAGTAGTAGTCGTTGTTTCTTCCTCGAGATCTTGCGTTGCCAATTCTACGAGTGAGGGAGAAGTACGTTCTAGGGTATTTCAACGAATTTTGACGGTCGGGATCATACGATGTTTTAAGGTTTGGCTTCACGATTTATGGTTTCAACCGGTCCTCCTAGGAAGTGAGGGTTATCGTCGATAGTGAGTTCATCAAAGGAGATAACAAGTTCTCGTTTCGCAAAACACGTCTTTGAGTTGATACATCGAATGTAGGATAAACGGAGACCCAAAATGAGTCGGAAAAGTCTAAACGGTTAGCGACGGGTCCAAAACACCCCAAGAATTTAAAGGATCAAAATATCGCGGATTTAGCTTCCTACGTTTCCCGAAACGGATTGCACCTTTCCAAGGTGCGACTCTTAACGTGACGCGGTTTCCCACGTGGAATTTGAAATGTTTACGTCTAACATCGGCGTAGCTCTTGGTGATTACGAGTCGCGTAGGGTTTTACCTGAATATGAATAAATTTTCTCGGTTGCTCATGAATAACCTCGGCCCCGGTGAATTGATCATCGTTTACTTGGTTCGACAAAGGAGAATGACGTTTCCGGTCACATGTGGTTTCAAAAGGTGTGACGTTAAAACTCGAATGAAAATCATTGTAGTATGAGGATTCGGTTAAGGAAAATACTTTCCTCAAGTAAATTTGAAGTTGGTAATACAAATTCGTATTATGGTTTTCAAGACTTAAATCGTATGTTTGTTCGGTCCGTCGGGTTTTGGATGATACGCGGTACTCATGTCTAAGCGGGTTCCCAAGGTTCCTTGTAAAACTAGAAGTGAAACGAGTATTTCGATACGGAATATTTGACAAGGATACACCGTGTTGGAATAGAATCTCTTAAGATACGTTTGAACAAGTTAGTTAGGGTTCGAAAAATGTTCGTTAGGACTATTCACCCTCATGGCGAATACTAATGTAATACGAGGAATTTCTCTATCCATGGAGAAATGTTACAAGGAGTTTCTTTAAACGAAAATGCGAGCGATAAAGATAGGAGTGAAATGAGGACTTAGAATAGGATGAGCTTACATCTCGAGGTTGCCATAACGTGCCTCTAGTTGTCAAAAGTTGAAGTCTGAAAGAGAAACGAGGTAGTACACGTAGTTGTATAGTTCGGGGTTGAATAATAGTTGACCGATTATCAGAAACACAAGGGCGTTAAGTCAAAGAAGAGTGAAGTATCGTTGGATGGTGTGCTATCTTAAATTCCAGTAATATCAGACGGTAACGGTGAAATATCAGAGGTGTGTAGTGTGGTACGTGATGACGAGAAAATTGATCGGATCCACAATTTAGTATTTGACTTCTTCGTGCAAAATAACGAATTTTAGTTACGTTAATTTTTGAGTCGAGAGAGTATGCCTTTCGGCGTTCATGTAGAAATATTTCCATGTTTGAGTTCCATCTGTTGCTATACGATTTTAACTAGAAATGTTGGTGTGAAGAATCACGCTCAAGGTTCGAACACGGAGAGGTTTAAAGTTTTTCCCTTAGTGAGTTAACGAGTTTAAAAGTCGGGTAACACGAGAAAAGTCAGAAATGAATCTTCGGTGATAACAGGCGAGGTCTAAGATTTTACGAATACAAGTCTGAGTTGAGAGAGTTTCATGATCACGTGTGGCTTGATTTCGAGATTGATTGTAATGCCTTGACCATTAACATCATGGTCTAGAAAATTTGACTTCGTTTAGCAGAAATTCTCACTCGGAGAATTTGGCATAGAGTTGCTCTTTTCTCAAAGTTCGAGCGTAAGATGATGATGTTGTTCGTTTGCCTCCTTTACTTGAATAAGTTAAGATGTCATCTATAAATGTGATAACAGATTTGTCTAGATAAGTTGCATACGTGGTTTAGGAGGTTCATGAATACGGACGAGCCTTGGATAAATCGAATGGTACTAAGAGGGATTTACAACTAACGTTGCGAATTCGGAAAAGACTCAGGAGACATCGTCTCCCTTAACCCCCAATTGATGATAACTGGAACGGAGGTCGTTTTGGTATACACACGGGATTCATGCAAGAAGTCATGAGGTCATGGATGCGAGGGAGAGGGTATCGGTTTCCAACCGAAAATTACTCAGTTCACGATAATCTATACAAGATGATGGGGAAACATTTTTTTTTTTTTTTTTTTTTTTTTTTTTTCGAGCTCCCTAGTTCTATAGGTGTCAAGTCAAAAGTCTTAACGTATATCCTCCAATAAAATTTATAGGCACACAATATTTTCCGTTGGTCACTTAAATCGTCTAAGTAGTATCTAGGGAAAAAGTGGAATGTAAAGAGCACGAGTCAAAGACTTGTTTATAAAATGTCTAACGGTAACCGAATCGAATAAACATGAAACGTGAGAATTTCGAGAACAAACATACCCGTGACTAGTCCATCGTCGTCTCGGGCATACTAGGCGTTGATGTTGAAAGTTTAACGGCGTGCGTTGGGGTTGATTTTCTTATTTGGGCACGCACTCCTAAAATGATCCGGTTGGCCACATTCAAAACAAACACCCGTCTTGGGTGCATTGTGCTCCTTTTGGGCGACGGGAGCGGTATTCCTACAATCGTGGGCTACATGGCCACTTCTTTGACACTTCAAGCAAAATGGTTTGCCACATTCGCCTAAATGATGTTTGTAGCACTCGTTACAATACGGTAGGTGTCCGGTATAACCTTTCTTGCCGTCGGAGGTGTAAGGCTTCTTAGCAAAGTTGTTGTTGCTTGATTGAGAGGGTTCCCACTTCCTTTTGTTGCCGCCCGATTTATCCTCGGCCTTAGGTGCCGGAACTACGATTTCGTCAACCGTTTCAATTAGTTGGCGAGCCATGTTCATAGCGGCTTGATGAGTAGTGGGTTTGGATGACATCACCCCTTGTTTGATGCTTTTTGGAAGACCGAGCATGTAGAGCTCAATCCTTTGAGATTCGGGGTTAACAAGATTAGGACACATCAAGGATAGTTCGGCGAAGCGTTGATTATAAGCCTTAAGATCGTTTCCGACCGCTTTCAAAGCTCTTAGTTCTTCCTCGAGCTTTCGGGTTTCTTCGCGCGGAAAATATTCAACAATCATCTTTTCCTTTAGATCGGCCCAAGAGAGGGCATGAGCTTCATCGGTACCCACCGATTGAACATAGGTGTTCCACCATGTTAGAGCAATTCCGGAGAAAGTGTGAGTGGAGTATTTGACCTTGTCTTGGTCCCGACAACCGCTTATGCTAAAGACGGCTTCCGTTTGCTCAAACCATCGGGTGAGCACGACCGGTCCCCCGGTTCCATCAAAAGTGTGAGGTTTGCACCCCATGAAAGCTTTATAGGAGCATCCCTCGTTTGAGTTTCCGGCTCCATTGTTGTTGTCGTTGTGGTTGTTATTATTATTGTTGTTGGATGAGTGACCGGCCATGGCCGCATCTACGGCGGTAGCTATCATCCGTTCGAGAGCTTGTTCGGGAGTTTCATTGCGGCGTACACGACGAGGAGCCATTGTTCCTTCAAGACACAAGAATATCGTTGGTTAGTATTTTCAACAATACTAACCGGAGTATGGATTAAGGATGGAGAGAAAATTTTCCTTGACTCGCCCTAAATTCTTTATGTCATAATGTCGGAACGTCCATGTGAATCACCGTAATATAATCCCGGAAATTATATTACCCTGATTCTCATGTGCATTTAACATTACTTCATAAAGTCAAGGTGGCGCATCAACAAAATTTATCAACGTAAGATCAAGATCGAATACGAGTTAGATATGATAGAAGAGTTCGAGTATAAATGCACAAATAGTCAAGTAATTCCTACTTCAGTCTATATGCCGGTTGTAGTCTAGATTCACCTATGTACCCTATGACTCGGGGTGGACACAAATGAACTCTAAATCCCTACAACCAAGGCTCTGATACCAACTGTAGCGACCCCGACAAATCGTCAAGTGACGGCGTCGGCTACGTGGGTCCCATTACCTGATTATAAGTCTTTAAGATAACGTTTGACCAAAATATGTCGCCTTCATTTCAAAATAAAGATTGTTTCAAAGTTTACAAGAATTGTTCAACCAAAAGTTAAGTTACAACGTTATAAGTACGATTGAAATCCAGGCGACACAGTTTAAAGTAAAGTCAAAAGACGTTCCACGAAAAGCATGTATACTCGACATCCAATGCAAGTATCAAATAATGAGCGGAAGCATGTATCACATATCGTGCAAGACCTGAGAAAAACATAGAAATCTGTCAACGAAAACGTTGGTGAGATCATAAATGTATTTGTAAAAGTATATTTTGAATCACAAGGTTTAGTATCAAGGCGTATACATCTCTAAAGATGTGTTTGTAAACCACAAGATTTAGTATAAAGTGAATATCAAGCGTATACATCCCAAAGGATGTTGTCTGTATCACGAGCACCCAATTACCAAAACTTAACTGAATCTTCCCTCTGAATTTTGAATATAGTGTTAGAACATACACTATGCACGTTGAAATTATATTTCATCCACTAACGGTAGCGAACCGTCTGAATGAGGGTTCGTTAAACCCGTATGGCCACACAACATAATCACTCGCTTACACTTACACCCTGCAAGTGGAACTAATGATAATTGGATTGAGGACTTTTGTTCTAACTCGTCTGTATCTTTGTATTCGTATTTGTGTTCAAAGTATAAAAGTATGAAAAGTATATATACATGTGAAATGTATATAAATATGTAATGTATATGTTTCTCAGCCCACGATTTAAAAGAATAAAAATTGTTGAAAAGGTGGGACTATGATCTCACCTCGAGTGCACGAGTATAAATGTACTTCACAAAGTAAACGTGTGCATGAAAGTTGCTTAGCCTTGACCTAAACAAGTAAGTTATATCAATTAACCGGTTACGACACAAGGTCGGCTGAAATGTGTTCAATTAGTCCTATGGCTCGTTACGACTCAATCATAATAGCATATGAATCAAATTGTCATGTTTCATGCAAGGTACAAGTATAAAAACATGTTAGAACGATTGCACAAATATTTGGTTAAGTTTGATTAAAAGTCAACTTGGTCGGGTCAAAGTCAACAGAAAAGTCAACGGGGTCGGGTTGGATATCCGACAATTTTTCTAGGTTACATAATCATATATGAGCATGTTGGCCAAGTTTCATGTTAATCGGAAGTCCGTAGCATAGCAAACATTTTCATGTCAAATGACCAAGCGAACAGCCAGTTTTAGCTAAATGGGACGGCGTCCTGTGAAGCTAGACGGCGTCCCGGTTTGAAGGATGGGACGGCGTCCTGTGAAGCTAGACGGCGTCCCGGCTAGAAGGCTGGGACGGCGTCCCGAGAAGCTAGACGGCGTCCCGGCTGGTTTCCAGGCCCTGTTGTTTCTAAGTGCACGAACCAACAATCAAACCAACCCAAATTACAAACCGCAAACAATTAGAACATGTATTTTATATCACCGGAAAGGTAATTTGACGAGGAAAACACCTAGACACATTTCATCAAGCAATTCAACACTTACACACCCCAAAACCGCATTTAAACGTCCATAATCAAGGTTCAAGTTCCAAATATGCATTTCATGATTCGGGCAACCAATTTACATGTATGATATGCCGTTTCGAAGGTAATCATACACACATTGCAACAAAATTATTATCTACAATATTTCATAGCATTTGGTGCATCAAAAGTTCATCTAAAGCTTATCAAACTCTAACGAAAATTCACAAAAATCAATAGTCATGAGTTTGATGTTTCCTTAATCAACCTATACATCAAAACGAAGCTAAAGATACTAGTAACACAATTAAAACATGCACTTTAACAATCTAACAACGTTAACTCATCCAAAATCAAGGATTTAGCACACCCATTTCAAATGTTCAAACTAGTTACTCCAAACCACAAATCGAGCAAACAAAACATATATTCATGTTACACACGAGCCATAGACACTAACTAACACAATTTCAAGTATATAAAACGAATTTAGAGAAATTTAGTGTTTTAGAAGTGTTACCCAAAATGGATGAAATTGGTACCAAATCGAAGAGGATGATGAGAGGATCACGAATATGTAATTTGTTTTGAAGTTTGCTTCCCGATCCGAATTTAGATGATGATTCTATGAAGTTGGGGTTTGTGTGTGTTCTTGCTAGAGAGAAAGAGAGAGAGGGAGATGATGGAAATGGTGGAGAAATGGGTTGACTAGTTGACCTAGTCAACTAGTTTGCCCATTTGGCAACTCCGGTCCCTCGAGTTTCAAAGCGGGTGCGGGATTTAACCGATCGAATATTTTTAAAACGCTCGAGTAAACGGGTGATGTCAAAATTAAATAGCGGGAATATAATGAACGTTACTCACGGAAACCATTAATTTAAATACGAAAGATTATGTTTAAAAAAAAAAGACGGTGTTAAAATTAAATTTAACGGAAAAACGCGGGATGTTACACGTGAATCCAAGGCCAACTCTACACTTGTTCCATGACGTCATATGTATTTTTACTACGAAATACAGTATTCTGAGTTTCATTTGCTCCCCTTTTAAATGCTTTTGCAATATATATTTTTGGGACTGAGAATACATGCGCTACTTTTATAAATATTTTACGAAATAGACACAAGTAATCGAAACTACATTCTATGGTTGGATTATCAAAATCGAATATGCCCCTTTTTAGCTTGGTAGCCTAAGAATTGGTGTTTATGATAATTGTCACCAATTGTCGCGAATCCTAAAGATAGATCTATCAGGCCCAACGAGCATCATTCGGGTTACGGATGCTTTAGTACTTCGAATTTATCATATCCAATGTGAGTCCCGGAATGATGGGGATATTCTATATGCATCTTGTTAAGGTCGGTTACCAGGTGTTCAATCCATATGAATGAATTTTAATTCGCGAGTTACGCGTGTCAATATATGAAATCTTGTGGTCTATTAAAATGATGAAAATGAATGATTATGATAAACTAATGAACTCACCAACCTTTTGGTTGACACTTGAAAGCATGTTTATTCTCAGGTATGAAAGAAATCTTCCGCTGTGCATTTGCTCATTTTAGAGATATTACTTGGAGTCATACATGACATATTTCAAAAGACGTTGCATTCGAGTCGTTGAGTTCATCAAGATTATTATTAAGTTAATTATAGTTGGATATATTATTGAAATGGTATGCATGCCGTTAACTTTCGATGTAATGAAAGTTTATCTTTTAAAAACGAATGCAATGTTTGTAAAATGTATCATATAGAGGTCAAATACCTCACGATGTAATCATATGTTATTGTATTCGTCCTTATGGATTGGGACGGGTCGCTTCATGTGGTATCAGAGCGGTGGTCTTAGCGAATCAAGTCTGCATTAGTGTGTCTAACTGATAAGTGTTAGGATGCATTAGTGAGTCTGGACTTCGACCTTAGTTGCATGTCAAAAGTTTTTGCTTATCATTTCTTATCAGAAATTACCTGCTTATCATTCTTAAGTCTAGACACATCTTACTGCATTGATTGCATGAATAGTGTATAGACAAAAATTCATATCTTAGCGTATCTGCTAATTCATATCTTAGCTTATCTATTACTGTAAACTTTGCCTGACATATTCCGTAAATTCCTCCGTAATCTACGAAATCTTGTGTGCTATATGTAGATATTCTATGTAATTAGAATACCATCCGATAGCCAGAAATCATTTCATATAGAAAAATCCTTTACTCAATCGTACGAAATGGAATTCGCCACTAGTTCAAGTCCCTCGGATTCTGACATGGAGTCCCAATCAAGCTCCGAAAGCAGTGTGACCGGAATGGACCAACCAATCAGCCATCATCTATTCTGGATGA